>NC_043703.1:16262571-16361273 GCF_006229205.1 Suricata suricatta
ACTTCAGATAGCTGTGAAATTAGGTGATTAACTAGTTGGTACCTAACCTTCTAATTTCTGTATAAGTCTAATTACATGAAATAGAAGTGGGGGTTTTGATTTTTTTACTTTGCTTTTCTGTTTGGAGTATCATTGAAACTACTGTATTGTAAATGACGGAAAATAATTGCATATGTTAAAAAAATAAATTGTATAAAAATAAATAAATAAATAAATAAATAAATAAAAGAAAAAGAAAAAAAAAGGTAAACTCTGGATCATAGTTCAGTAGAATGCTAGCCTGTGTGTGAAGCGAGTTTAAGAGATTATCCAGAGTTAATCTGGACCAATCCTCTACCTGGAGGCAAATCACTGAGCATAGAGGCAGCGACCAATAAACATCTGTTGAATGAATGAATGAATGATCCAGTATTTCATGATGTACACTTAGCAGAGTCAGTGGAGCATAATTGTCTTACCTTACAATAAATAAGAAACGAGACAAATAAAGAGGAGAAGAAAAGGAAAGGACAAAAAGCAGCAAGTTAAAGACATAGAGCACAATCCCTTAATGTCACCAACAATTGCCGTGACTGCCATTCCATGGGGGAAACACCCAAGGCCACTACTTTCAACTACAGACCATACCTGGCAATCTGTCTTCTTCAAAAACATCTCTTCCTATTGCTGCTTCTTAAAGGTTGCTACATCTGAGGCAAATCACAATGTTTTTTAAGTATTTGATATAATTATCCTAAAAGTCAAAAGGAATTTGACTTCCTATTTCCTAGATCTTTGAGAACATGAAGAATAATTTAGAGAGGAAGCTTCTCTTTACACATCTCCCTGGGATGTATTCTAGAATATTTTACAAACCTACACATTCTTATATTAGTATCTTTAATTCTAAGTGTACAAAAAACATTAATTTATTCATAATTTATCCTAGGTGCATTTCCCCAATATCCTCTGATCTTCAATGCACTTCAGGGCTGAGCTGCAAAATTTATGTCTAGGTATTTAATGAAACCAATCTTTATAACACTCCTACAATGGATTTTCCTTACAATTTCTTGTGTTGCTAACTTAATTAGCAGAAATCATTTCTGTGATTTAAAACTTACCTACAATTTTTTCCATTTTCCTCATCAGCAAATTTTAAGCTTAAATTGATAAACACAGGCAATAAGAAGGATTATTTCTCTTGAATATCAAGAGCACAAAGAATATGTAAATACCCCTTGCCAACATTTTCCACTTAAAATATCATCCACAGACATGTGGGTGGCTCAGTCAGTTAAGGGTCTGACTTTGGCTCAGGTCATGATCTCAAGGCTGATGAGTCTAAGCCCAAGATAGGGCTTTGTGCTGACAGCTCAGAGCCTGGAGCTTTCAAATACTGTGTCTCCCTCTCTCTCTCTCTCTTCTCCCACGTGCTCAATCTTTCTCTCTCTCTCTGTCTCAAAAATAAACATTATTTTTAAATTTTTCTTAAATATCATCCAACATGACCTTAGCCTTCCTAGGAGATGAACAAAGGGATATTTGCAAAACTCTTTTCTTGAGGAAGAATTTAAGCTGTTCAACTATTTTATCACCAAAAGCAAATTTCTTGACTGCTTCTCTAATCAGTGAAGTCCATCATTTTAGGAACTTATGGCAGCATATTGTTTCATTAATTACACCCTATGCCAATTGTCATGCTCTATGGGCAATATATGGGGTTAATAAAAGCTGCATGATTTTCCCAATGCTCAAAAATTGGAGGTATACAGCATTAAAAAGGGAAGGGGAAAAAAAACAGCTGAACTAAAAAGACAACCTATTTGGATATTCCTCAGGGTTTTACGGTATTCAACAGTCTTATGAGAGGTAACTTGTCCCATATTTTAGGAAAGTAAGAAAACAGACTCAGAAAAATTAGATCCTAAGTTCTCTAAACTCCAGGGGTATGAGTATCAATACTGACAATTCAACATGTGTATTTTGACTTTTTCACTTACTCTTACTTCATTGAAAAAGTTAGTATAAGAAATTTAAGTGTATCTATTGATATTTGGATAAAACTGGTCACTCATTTTTGTCCATGCAGTTCTTTTAAGTTAACAGATTTCTGATACAGATCAATCTAACCCTTTAGGAGACACTCGGTGGAAATTAGTGAAAACTATCCATTTGGGATACAAAAGTAATACGACATATTAACTACTCATTCTCAGGTAATTCTCAGTCTAATGTCACAGACATGCTCATTTTCTCACTGTGGAAGTAGTGGGGTAAATGGTAAACTACACAATTATAGTCTGGGCTATAAAGGAGCTCATAGTCTATCTCAATGTTTCTCAGTGGGAAAGATACTGTTCCCTATGGTGCATTTTGGAAATTTGCAGGGATTATTTCTACCTTATAGTCAAATTACTCCTGAGCACCAATGCTGAAAATCTTAGTTTATAAGTAAAATATAAGTTTTATTTGATTTCCCTATATGTTACAGTTGGGGACATATCATTGAAAATAAGATAGGCCGGGGGCGCCTGGGTGGCTCCGTTGGTTAAGTGACCGACTTCGGCTCAGGTCATGATCTCACAGTTTGTGGGTTCAAGCCCCACGTCGAGTTCTGTGCTGACAGCTCAGAGCCTGGAGCCTGCTTCAGATTCTATGTCTCCCTCTCTCTGTGTCCCTCCCCCACTCATGCTCTGATTCCCTCTGTCTCAATAATAAATAAACATAAAAATTTAAAAAAAAATAAGATAGGCCATTCACCTATTTAAGGATTCCATGTCAAGATAATAACAGAGAACCACAAAATGTTTGTTATAAAAGGGAATGTATGGTCAAGGAGTAAGAAGGGCAGACATGTAAACACATATAAATATAGTAGCAAACAGACTGTGTACTAAAACATCATTATATGCAAACTGCCAGAAGGACACAAAATATGGAGTAACTACCTGAGTAATTAAGATATGCACTGCAGCCCAAAAGTGGGCTTCAAAAGGTAAATGAGGTGGGGCACGTGGGTGGCTCAGTCAGTTAAGCATCCGACTTTGGCTCAGGTCATGATCTCATGGTTCATGAGTTCAAGCCCTGCATCACGCTTTGTGCTGACAGCTGGAAGCCTGGAGCCTGCTTCAGATTCTGTGTCTCCCTCTCTCTCTGCTTCTCTCTCCCTCTCAAAAATAAATAAACATTAAAAGGAATTTTTAATTCTTCCTCATTGCCATATAGTACTCCATTGTGTATATATACCACATCTGTGGCCATTTGTAGCAAAGTGGATGGACCTCGAGGGTGACATGCTAAGCAAAATAAGTCAGGCAGAGAAGGATAGATACCATATGTTTGCATGCATAGGTCTAACAGGAGAGACCTGGCAGGGAACCATGGGGAGAGGAAGGGGGAAAGAGAGCTGGGGAGAGTGAGGGACACAGATCAAGGGAGACTACTGAATACTGAAAATGAACCATGGACTGAAGGGGGAGGAAGAGGGAGAGAGGGGGTGATGGTCATGGTGGGGGGCACTTGTGGGGAGAAGCACTGGGTGTTATATGGAAACCCATTTGACAATAAACTATTTAAAAAATATAAAAATAAAAGGAATTTTTAAGGCAAATGGGGCTTCCCAGCTAGCCAAGTACAAAAGCCAGCCTCAGCTGGGAGAAGAACCACAGAGGCACCAAGTTGTAGAAGGAGAAACACAAAGAGCAAACAAGTGAGCCAGAGTATGAAGTTAATATGGTGGCCAGGAGCTAGTGCCCGTATTTCATACTAAGGAGTTTCATGCTTATCAAGGAGGCAGTAGGAAGCCATCAAATTGCAGAATAATTTCTCTGGTCATTTCTGATTTCAAAAATATACAATTATGTTCAATCCTCTGCCTAAAGAAATATTTATTAGAGTCTTGATATTTATATTTTGCTTACTATATTATTTCAAAGGGTTAGTTATTCTGCTATAGGCTTTTAAAATACCTTAAAATGTTCAAAGCCAGACCATGATTTTGAATGCAAATAAAAAGGAAATCGCAAAAGGAATATTGAGTTTAAATTTACAGTGTTAGTTCCAAAATGTATCTGTGAAAATGCTATTCCACATGAAGATGCAACCAACTTACTCGAGTTAAAATATGCATTTGTTTGATGAAGTTTTCAATTTTACCTTGTTGTTTTCTTTGTAGCAAAAGGTGCTCCTTTTGAAATACAGACTTCATTTTGGAAGTTTCTAGAGGAAATTGTTTATTAAAAATTCTATTTTAGATAGTATAGATGTTTTATTTATCTCCTATTTTGGATAAGAGTGTGGGGGTGGGGATCCAACAGAGGATTTAAAATCAGTTTCTTCATAAGGAGATATACATGTGAAAATTGACTTGCATGGAGCCACACTAAAGCCAAGGAGCTACGGTATTAACAAAAGAACCTCTCTCTGCTTCACAGGATTTCAGCCTAGATCTGCTACTGGGGACACTCCCCTCACAAAGGGAGCTCTAAAGTAGATGGGTTCCTTTTTGTTTTATTACTGTTTTCTCAAACAAGGCCAATGAACTCTCCAGCCCTGACCCTTTACCCCAGGCTGACCCTCCCACAAACTAATCTCTGTAGGGCTCATAAAAGCGAGTTGTAAACTCCAACAGTTGTCCAGTCTAGGGGAATAGCTCAGCACTCCCCTTACTTTCTTGCCCCTTTCCTGACACTAAACACTTCCACATTCTTTTCTCATTCACCTTCGCCAGTACACAGAGCTCGATACCCTCCATGATTTGGTTCATCCCAAGCTTCCACTCCTGACTTCCTGAGCTTTTTGGCTTAGGAAGTCATGGGAGATTTGCTTTAGAGCTCTGATGTATGTACGGCCCAACCCAACCCTAAACAGAAAGTGTCCTTCCACGCTCCAGAGCTACAAGAAAATATTCATTGGTCTTTCCTGCAACTTGTAGCCTGTTCTGAGAGATGGGCTGTGTGTGTGTGTGTGTGTGTGTGTGTGTGTGTAAGTAAATATATATTTGCACAAAGCTCTGATAATAAGAATTAAGCTTTATTTGAAGGCTACGTTTTAGGACAGAAATTAAGTGGAAAAAAGACAGCAAAGAAATTAATAAAAGACAGCCTTCTGACAATATTAAATTAAAATTGGTCATATTTGCAATGATCGTTCACTCATTTGGCTATTCATTTTATGTGCATTTATAAAATGAAGCTGAAAATAGCTGCTGTGCACATGGGCATGTTTGGAAATGCCTAAAATGATCACAGCCTGAACAATATTTTACACATACACATACACACACATATATACATATACACATATATATAGCCATATAAGTATGGATATATATCCATTCAACTGAGAGTGTTCCCATAAAGTGAGCAGAAACACACACACATACACACACACACACACACACACAGTTCAAACAGAAAATGAAAAACAATACAGAAATCGGTTTTCATATGAAGAGTTGCCAGCCATAAAATACAAACCGAAACTACACAGTAGCTAGAGCTGCAAGTCAAGATGTCTAACCAACATTTGTAAGACTCTCTAGTGCTCTTCCATTTTGCCAGAGCTCACCCATATTGCTTTACCCTAGCGGCACAGAAGGCCACCATACAAAGCACACACGACGCAGACCAAAAGGCTAGGCAGGAGCTCAGTAAGTGTGATATTCGTCTTCATAGACATGAGCAGAAATAACCTCCTTGATGTTCATTATATAAATTTTAACTTCTACCATGACGTTGGCAAAACCCAATCTTGAATGTGTTTTTAACATTAATTTCCTATGTCTATTACAGTGCTCACTTTTTTTTATGATTACATGCCTTTACTATGAATATTATGATTAAAAATGTTGTTGGGTTACATGAGTCTAATGAAAGCAGCCCAGAATATCTTGAGTCCATGGCCACCCATAGCTCTGGGGCTTTCTCACAATAACAACACGCAAGGCAGAGACCAGTGTTCCATGGAAGGGTCTCTGTTCTTGCCCCTTCTGCACATGCGTGGACAATATCTGCAAACAGGCCCACAAGCACTGCTGGCTTACTCTGTACCTTCTTCCCCTCACCAACCTCCTCCCTCGCCACCAAAATAAAATACCAAATACCTCATCTACTCCTTAAATAACCAGGGATGCAGCCAGCTGTAGTCCGAGGTAGCCAACCACCTATTACATATTCATAATGTACAAACAAGTGTTCACAGCTATGATTTTTATTGTTCTAATTTTCACTCTCAGGAATGAACAGGAGAGATCCTCGGATTCATCCATTATATTTTGCTTTTACTTTAGGGAGTCTGCGAAGAGGGCATACATACCTATTTCTGCCCTCCTTCTCATTTTATCCAACTCCCGCTGCCGGTTGCAGGGAAGTTGCGAGATCCACTGGCCGGGCCCAGGAAGCTGCGATGAAAGAGAAACGAGGAGAAGCAGACAGAGCCTCCAGGAGCTCCTGCTCACCATCGCTCCCCTGCATATTGTACAGGTGGTACGGCCATGATGGCCATCGGGCAAAGGGCCCTCTGAAGCTGCCATGGGGAAACGACGGGGCTGAGAAGGAGCCATTCACCCCTGCAGTTGCCCACGAGGGGCAGGAGTACACTAGAGGATTTACAATGACCCACGTTGCCCTCAACCTTGTATATGTCAGGGGGGTGGGGGGCAGACAGTGCAGGGAAAGACCCGGATTCGCTCAGACAGCCACCTACTAGTGTTTAACCATATCTACCATCTAATATTCAAATACGACTGAGATAAAAAGAAATTCTCCTCTGCATTTTGGACAATACCAGTTCTGAAGCAGTGCTCAGTGTTAGTGGGATCATCTGTCCCCCACTCTTGGCTTAACTCTGTTATTGCTTTACTGCACACAAAGAGAGCGTCTGCTTCGCCTCCCTGAAAGCCATTGTTTTCCTTGCTCTTCTGCCTTCCAAAAATAGAGTCTAGACTTTTAGTGTCATTTAAATCTGAGTCAGAAGAATAATCAAGAAAATAATTTATGAATAATTAATGAGGCCTGATACCATATTAGAAAGGAGCTATTTTTAATTTGCAAAGGCCAGGATATCATGGATATTTCCCAGTGAGAAGGAGCGTGCAGCATTTAAAGGGGCTGGACTGATGGATGGACAGACTGCTCATCATCACTGATTGGACTCCACTGTACTCATCAAAAGCAGAACAAACAGAGATGCAATCACAGACTACAGGCATCCTGACATGATACATGTCTCAGGACACAGGGTTAACTGTAAGAAACAGGTTTCTATTCATGAGAAGACAAAAATTATCCCTAAATTCACCTTCATTTTAAGCTTACCATATCAACAATAACATGAAAAATGAGATCACCATATGCATACTAAACTAATGAAAAGGGCAGGTAGGAAAACTATAGCGGTAATTGCTTACTATTTTTTATTTCGTTATATTTTCCCCTTATTTTTATTCAGCCCACTTCCAAAATAATGGAGGAGGAGACCAGAAGAGGTAGAATAATTGAGGGGTAGTAACACTAACTCCGAGTTTCTAAAAGCAGCAAAGGACACATTAATAATGTTTAAGCTAAGCCACCTGTGAGCTCCCTCGTGCCCTTCCTCTCCCCTCATCCATGACTTAACCCTTGATCCCTGGGGTCGCCACCACCCTCTAGGCAGAGAAAAAGCTCTCTGTTAAAAATGACGACACCCTGGTCAGATGCCTAGAGAGGCAGAATCATGCATGACCTTATTACTCATGGATTTTCCCACTCCCCCAGAGATGGCAATTGTATTTGAACATGGGGGACATTCTTAATCAGGGCTCCTAATTCTAGTTTGAGTTCTTCCATCAGCTCTGGGATCATTAGGCTTCCATTATAATGAAGGAATTGGAATAGATCAATGTTTTCTGAAGTCTCTGCCAGATATAAAGTATTTTATTTAATTCAAAAGTACCCAATTCTTTACTTTAACCACAAAAAAAGATAATTATGAAACATGAGAAAAGTGCTAATTATTGCTACGATGGCATCATATTAAAATATTTAATTAAATGGATAAAATTAACACATACACCTTAGATTTACACAATGTTGTATGTCAAATAAATTTACGTATTTTTAATGAAGCTCTGAATCCTGAGTGTTTATTGAAATCTGTAGGGGAACTCTGCAAAAGATTGATTTCAGAATTCTAATGTGGACTCACTTAACCAGAACTTCCTGGTAGGAACACCCCAAGGATCCCTAAGTGATTCGGGTAATTCACCAGGTGATCCTGATGACGTCAGCCACTGCACTGGACCCCTAGATTGTAAACTCCTTGAGGGCGGCAAGTCCATCCTGTGCATCTTGAACTCTCTGTAACTCAGTAACTCATCACTCAAATCTCAGTAACTTAACTGCCGGATGATTACCTATCTACTAAACAGAACTTATACATTTTTTGCTTGTTACTGAGTTGTGCTGAAAGAGAAAGAAGACATATAATAAAGGCAAAAAGGTATGTTTATTTAGTATCATGCATTTATAAATACACAAAACTGACCTCAGCTTTAACTACGCAGAGATATAAATCATAAATCAGGAATTAACTATGCACTAACATAAACATTTTTAGTTCATCATATATTTGAATGGCTCATTCTTATAGGCAATGGTTCTAGCATATATTTTATTAATCTGACCTACATTGTTAGCTGCGGAGTTCACCATCACAAAGGACATATCAATCTAAGTAAAATGGAATTTTGAAGAGATATATTCTCTGGATTAAACACATGGGTCATTCTGATTTATTTTCATTAAGTTGATTGTCATTTTTTCTTGATTTGTTTGCTTTTCAGTTGCCAGAGAAATGAAAAGTCAGTTGACTTAGCAGAAATGAAAGTTCAGTTGCCAGAAAAAGAAAAATATAAGCTGATGTAAATCTGCCTCTGAATTAGATTCCTGTTTAGAGTGTAGCAACAATGTCAAATATTCCCTATGAGGAAGCTATTAATTCTGGAAGCAGAGGCTCAGAATGAAGAAAGGAGGTTGTGTATTAGTGTTTATTTCCTTATGATGTGAAGTGCGCTCCTCTGCATTTAAATGGACAGAAAAAGACTGAAGCATTAACTTGGGGTTCATTAAAAGTAAGCATGAGCCTGTCCATTCATGACATTCCCCCCAAAAATCTCCTCTGGTGGAAACCAGAATCACTGGCACAAACAGCTGGGTTTGTGTGACGCCATGCTGCCTGAATACCATTGTTTGATCGGGTTAATGTCACTTTTGTACGATTACACACCACAGAGAGAGACGCTGAGTCGTCTCCAGCCGGGTGGCTAACATTCTGTAGCTAATTGCATATAGCTCCATGACAGCACTGATGGAAGGACGACCCTGTCTACGTCTCAGAAGGGAATAGAAAGATACTTTGTTTATAGTCACCCATCTGTCTGGTCACAATAGAATTGCACATGAATACAAGCCATAGTTTCGTGTGTCCTTCAAGAATGATTTTCGCATTATTTGCAGTCTCTCAGCTCCCCTCTCAGTACAGGCTCCCAGACACCGTTTCTAACTTCTTCACGAATAATGTATCTGTTATCCTAAGGCTCCAACCAAAGTGAAGTCTTTCTAATACACTTCATAATCATACAGGAAATATTGCTTTGTAGGATAAAGGCAAGACTCAGGTTAAGCAGGGGGAGGGGAGTTGCAGGAGAGCAAAATGAAAAATCGAGTATCTACATGTAGACTCTTCCGTGCCTGTTTTGTTTTATGGAGGAAATATCAGAATAACAGAATGCACACTAACCTGCATTGGGAAGGACCTAAAACAGCACCTACCCCATAATCGTCCCTTTGTAGCTGAGTGAGGTTGAGAGGTTAAATGTCTTTGCCTAAAGTTCACAGAGTGAATGATAGAACCGAGGTCTCCTGAAAACTAGGGTCTAGATATCAATAAGCAAGTAGGTTAAGCTGAGAAACTGTTCAATGCATTTCTTCTCACTGATACTACTGAAATATTAATAGAGCCTTATAGGCTCAGAAAGAATGACATAAAAGCAAGAGCAAGCACACAAATAGTAGATACTCCTTCAGAGTAACAGAATCTCTAACTCTCTTAAGGCATCTGGAACTCTCTACCTTGTTACTACAAATCTTTCCTTACATATTGTATCTTACCTACTCAACACCAATGCCTATATCCAAATCACTGGTCTACTATAAACCTCGTGTGCTCAATAGGTGTCTGGCATACCTATAAATTGAAAGGACGAAAGAACAAATGAATTAATAAAAGCAAAATCCATCAGAGCTAAGCTAATATCAAGGCAAATCTTTATTTCCATCAAGCCAGAAATTGGCCAACAAATAACCCAATGAATGTTTTTACTAAAGTGAAACTAAAGTAGCCCAAAGTCCCATAGTCTAACTTGGCTACCTGTAGAATATAGCAAGGGGAAAAGAAATCATTAATTGTAGGCCCTGGTGTAATAGAGATAAAGGTGAATATGAATTTTTAATGACATTAGATTTACCCAGGTCTCTGTTCTTGAGAGTCCTTTTGTCTATGCACAGAAGTGCTCAATCAGTTCTTGGTTTTCCTCATGGACTTATTACTGAGCGATATTATTGCCTTACATTTTTCTCTACCTATACGCATTAGGGTTCCAGTCTCCCTCATAGCCTTATTGCTACCAGATATTTAATTATATTTTTATGTGTTAATCTGTTCATTGTATAGAGGATAAGCCGTGAAAGCAAAGAGTTACCTTGTGCAGTTTGTGCACTCAGTTCCTAGTATCTAACACATGAGCTGAATGAAGGAATCAGACTGAAATGGTTCTTTGAGAGGTTGAATTATAAGAAACCGTCAAACTACTTATAACACTTTATAACTGTGTAATAATTTATTTCTACACAATCTAAAGTATATTATTTGATAATAAGAACCAATATTATCTCTTATTATTGCACAAAGATTTTAACCCAAAATCTAAGCTAACTAGATCTGGCTGATAACGTCCATTTATACAATCCTTCATAATCTGCCTGCTATTTATAGCAGGCTCCATGATGTCCACCCAAAGGCTATTCTATCCCCAACCCCTGCACCAAGTTTCTTCCTCAAACAAGATATATTCTGAATCATTACACTACCTACCAATGAAACTAGATCCCTGTTATCTTTGGAATAGGTCATAAAAATGCCAAGAATTATTTTAAATGTCAACCTAGATTTGAAAAATAGAATAAAACATCCATTGTGACCATCCATATAGCTGCAGACTCTGCTCTATCAGCTTCAAAAACGAAATTATCTATTGTCTATTAGGGTTCACAAGAATTACATATTTTCACAAACCCTCTTTTCAGTTGATCAAAGGAAGAGTCATCTTGATTGGCCACCTAAACACGTTAATTCAGTGGGAATAAATGCCACCTCTCCTAATGAACACAGGAGTGCCAGATATTGACCCATTCCAAAATGTTCTCCTAAAGGAGGAATTACAGCTTAATTAATACCTGCATGTGAAACACTTTGTTAAATAATAAGCAAGACTCTCCTTCATTATTACTTTCAAAATTTGTCCATAATGTGAGTGAATCAGATGTAACTGTTTCAATCCCTTTACGATACTCCTTGGTAATTTGCCTGGCGCGTGTGCCAGGCTTTGTAAGCGCCCATCCAAAGTGGATTCCAGTCACCCACAAGCCTCATCCTCAATGCTAGAAGCCTGATTGTTAAAAAAAAAAAAACCTGGCTTGTTAACGAAGTTATACATGATTCAACTGACCCAAGAACTCTACTACACATAAATTTCTAACACTTGAACAATCAATCCCCTGAAGAAGTTTGATCTTCTATGCCAAAAAATCTGGCAGTATTTTCTTTTGCTGAAATACAACTATTGTTGATCAGGGTTTCTACTGAGGTAAGATGAATTCAAATTATAAGATTATTTGATAAGTCTGCCTTATTCAAGGAATAAAAGGGAAACATTAAGTTGGGAATTTATTTTATGTTTGATATATAATGAATAAACCGTGGCAGAACATTCTGTTTGAAATCTATTTCTATACTGGTATATTTACCTATTGGTATATAAACATACTTCTATATTTCTGTTTGCACTGATTTCCAGATAGTCCATGGTTTTGTATATTATCTAGAAACCCAAAGGATATGATAGTTCTGGGACTTTAATTAAAAATTTAAAAAGATTTTTCATTGTAGTGTGATGACAACTGTCTAGAATGACAAATGCAACACTGTACCTCAACTCCTCTAGAATTTAAAGGCATCTACCCCTAAAGCTCTGGGCACAACCGAAGAGCTGCCAGAGAAAGACAGAATAATGTGTGTCATTTAAGTGAATCTGAAAAGTAGTTCCTTGCTGCTTTGGAGGGAATGTCTATTGACATTTCAAAAAATAATAATAATACAATAATGACACAATCTGCATAATCACTTGTCAGTTAGCTTGGATATAACAGGCCATGAAGCAAACTGAATGTTTGAAATATACTGTCTTGATAGATAAGATTTAATGATGATAATTTTAAAGCTAAGAATATTAACAAAAAGGTTGATTGAAGCTTGTGCCCATTTCTTTTTATAGTTCTGGTATTTTCATTCCTTCTTGTATAGTACTGACAGTTTCCTCAAGTGGCAAAACCATTTAAATAGTTACTTCAAATACCATTTAAACAACAGCAAATGTGAACAAAATGAACATATTTTTACACTTTTAATTCTGCTCAGACTAGAATATCCGAACATGATTATCACCAACTAGTATTTTATAAATCAATGACCTCACATGCTTGCACTATCAATAGTATTGCAATAAAACACAAGAGACTACAGCAGCAAAACTTCATTTTTTTAATGTTTGTTTATTTTTGAGAGAGAAAGAGTGTAAGCAGGGGAGAGGCAGAAGAGAGGAAGATACAGAATCCAAAGCAGACTCCAGGCTCTAAACTGTCAGCACAGAGCGTGACACAGGGATTGAACCCACAAACTGTGAGTACATGTTCTGAGCCAAAGTTGGTCACTTAACCGACTGAGCCACCCAGATCCCCCGCAAAACTCCATTTTTATTCTTGCTTTTGAAAGTAAAACATAATTTAAACCATAATGTAAAAATATAAGTTGTCTGTTGCATGCACATTTAGATTGCTCTGTTTTCTTGGTTGACTTATTTCTTGCTTAATTTTGATTGATGTTTGCATAATATATCTTTTCCCATCATTTTATTTTAGTGAATTTCTTGTAGACAGCATCAAGTTGGATTATGTTTTGAAATTAATTCTAATAATATCTGTCCCTTAAACAGTATATTTAGACCATTTACATTTAATGTAGTTATTGATATATCAGGGCTTAATCTCTATCGGTGGAAAACATATAAGGAAACTGTACTTCTACACCTTACCACTATTAATAACACACACCTCCTCTTCTCCCCTGGGGTGGTGACAGAGGAGGCCAGTAAAGAGTAAGCACTCCACCACCACCACCAGTAAGGAGGCAACCCCACACTTGACGGTGTCAGCAGAGGCCATACGGAGACCCAGAGCCCCCAGTTATCATATACTATGCAAATATTGATCAAAAAGAAAGCAAGAGTATATATTTCAATGTCAGTGAAAGTAGAGTTTACAGCAAAAAAGGTTACCAAAGACAGAGAAACACATTACATAATTTTAAAAAGGCCAGTGCACCAATAAGACATAACAATCTTACATGTATACGTACCAACAACAGAGGTACAAAACATGTGAAGCAAAAACAGAATGGAAAAGGAAACTAGACAAATTAACAACTACAGTTAGAGATTCAAAAAACAGTGTCCCAACAGTTAGTAGAACAACTAGACAGAAATTTAGCAAGGATACAGATGAACTCAAAAACACTATGAAACAAAGGTATTTGTTGACATTAATGAAACACTTCACCCAACAACAGAATGTACATTATTTTCTAGTGCCCACAAAACATATTCTGGGACATAAAGACAGCCCATATTCTGGACATAAAACAAAAAACAAACCTGAAAAAAATTAAAACAATTGAAAACATAAACAATATATTCTCTAACCAGAATGCAATCAAAGTACATATCAATAATAGAAAAGATAACAGGAAAAATTCTCAGACCACTTAAAACTAAGCAACACATTTCTAAACAACTCTTGGATCAAAAAGGAAGTTTCAAAGTAATCTTTTTACATGCATTAATCTGAATAAAAATCAAAACAGAACATACCAAAATTTGCGGCACACAGCTAAAGCAGTGCTGGCACGAAAATTTATACCATTAGATACAGCACTGGAAACAAAGGAAACCTCAAATCAATACTCTAAGCTCCAACCTCAAGAATTTAAAATATAAGGGCAATAGAAACCCATTGTAAACTGAAGAAAGGAAATAATAAAGATAACAGCAGAAATCAATGAAACAGACGGGGCATCTGGGTGGCTCAGTCTGTTAAGCGTCTGACTCTTGATTTCAACTCAGGTCATGATCTCATGTGCTGACACAATATATATTTTTTAATGTTTTATTTATTTTTGAGAGAGAGAGCAGGGGCGGGGCAGAGAGAGAGGGAGACGCAGAATCCAAAGACAGGCTCCACGCTCTGAGCTGTCAGCACAGACCCTGATGCAGGGTTCGAACCCAGGAACCGTGAGATCATGACCTGAGCCAAAGTCAGATGCTTAACCGACTGAGCCACCCAGGCACCCCTGACAGCATATATTTTAATGTCAGTTAAAGTAGAGAGTACAGTAAAAAAAAAAAAAAATTACAGTCTATGCTGACAACACAAAGCCTACTCAGGATTCTCTCTCTCTCTCTCTCTCTTGCTTTCTCTTTGCTCCTATTGTGTATGTGTGCTCTCTCTCAAAATAAATAAACAGTTTTTTAAAATAAGGAATCAATGAGATAGGACATAGAAATAGAATAGAAACTATCCATAAAAGAGTGAGCTGTATCTCTGGAAAGACTAATAAAATGCACGAACCTCTAGCAAGATTAAAAAGGGAAAATTTCTTAGAAGAAATTTTGTTAGAGAAGATACAAATTGCCAATATCAGGAACGAAACGGGATACACACAGGAGACATTACTTGCTTCACTTTGTGATAGTTAATCCCTAGATTAAACCCTGATTTCATCAGGGTAAATGCTGCACAATTAATGCTATTCTTCAACAGCAGCAGAATTTCTTTCTGATAGTTTAAAAAGTTAAAGCTCCTACAGTAGAAATTCTGAATATGCAGTTCTTTTTTACTCAGAACCCATTACTGCAACTTCAACTAAGCAATGAAATGTTTTTTAGTGATGATGAAACCTTAAGGTTGAGAAGTACAAAAAATGAATAAACTCCCTAAGGGCTGAGACATTGTTTCTTTTGTAATCATCAACATATTTCCAGAATCAAGAATACTGCCCACTGTATCTTGGAGACAGTCAATATTTGCTAAATGAATAAGTGAAGGAATTAAAAATTGGAACAGGTACAAACAGTACAAGTTTAAAAACAGACTAGGAGTATAGATAAACGTTTGATTTACTTGATTTTAGTAAAAAGAAATCCACAAATCAGAGCAAAAGACACGGGAAGGGCAGAAAAGTTGGGGATGAAATTTGGCTTATGAATAAATATGACACAAATTCTTGTTCAAACTTTTCAACCCTTCTCCTGTATTTATAGACCACTCAAACATATGGATTGTAGATCACTGGCAATCTGCTCTGTGTGAATGAGACCCTTTCCCCTAACAAATCCCCAAAAAAAGTATTACAAGACTTACCAAAAATAACTGTAAACAAACTAATGTTAATGAAAAGTGGAATGGAATATTGAATAAAAAGACTGGAGAAATGCAGGCGGCTTTTTTTTTTAAAGAAAGGTAAGTGATTTAATACAGTGATAATTTCCAAAAAGGAAATTGAGCTTCAATGAAGCATGCATGTCCTCTTCTACATTATCTGCAACAGTGCATGTAATTTGCACACATTTAATTAACTAATAAAACTTCTATCAGTAACATCAGGTTTGGAAATGTCATTGTTGATGACATGCTGCTCCATCAGGAATAGCGGATTGTTTTTTGTTTTGTTAATGCTAAACTGCAAAGGTGCTACCCAGCACTTCTACTCGCTTTCAAATACTTCTTGATTTATTTAAAATTTGTTGGGGGTTTTCCAGGTAGGATAGAATTACAGATGCCCCAAGGAAATCAAAATCCGAAGAAAAAGTGAGGTGTATAAAGGAAGCACAGTTACAAAGGGATTCACGGGTGCCTGGGTGGCTCCATCAGTTGAGTTCCCAACCAGACTTCGGCTCAGGTCATGATCTTTTAGGTCATGAGTTCAAGCCCCACATCAGGCTCTGTGCTGATAGTCCAGAGTTTGAAGCATGCTTCAGAATCTGTCTCTCCCTCTCTACCCCTCCCCCACTCATGGGCACTCTCTTTCTCTCTCTGTCTCAAAAATAAACATTAAAAATTAAAAAGAAAAACAATCAAAGGTATTCACTCAACCACAGATTGTGTTCTGCTACAGACAAATCAGGTTGCTAGTATGACCAGAAATATATAGTGTATCTCCCATTCCACCACCTCAATTATTTTTATACTCATTCTCTGATACAGAACCCTGCTAAGACCTTGTAAAATACTGCCATAAAACTAAAATCTTGAAAACAGAAGATAAAGTATAAACAATATTTTTCTACCTATGTTTTACACAACATAGTAAGTTTTTATTATATATTGAATCCTATTTTTCCCTGGAACTGAAGGAATCCAGGGAAGAGACACTTGATCTCTATCATGTCACATGGATGCAGTGTCAACTTTGCCCAGAAAGAAATTTTAGTCAGAGTCTGCTCAGTGGAGAGATGGCAGGCAATGTCACTAGTAGTCATCTGTTCATTAACAGAGACCAGTTATTTCGACTGCCAAGTCGTAGGCACAATAACTATTCACTTGAGGTTCAGAGTTCCTCTAAAATTTAGGGTGTATGCTTCATTAAAACACATATACATGATGACGGTATTTACGCTAACAAATATGACATTTCTCTGAGTCATCATACATGTGTATAAAGTATGGCTTTTGTTATTGTTTATGGGTAACATACTCGACTACCAGCATTGAAGCACTGAGAAGAGGCTTGGAAATGAGACACTGAAGGTCAAACAAAGGATCTGGAAAACCAGGTCAACAGAACTTGACACGTGACCAGACATGAAGAAAAATTATCCAGGAGAATTCTGTTGCCCCTAACGGAGATTACAGACTCCCCAGAATTTATTTCAGAATAGGTGTCAGGGAGGGTTGAAGAGAAATCACAAGTTCCCCTTTGGAGGCATGAACTTTGCAGTGACTACAGGAGACCCTAATGAAGATGGGCCGCAGGAAGTCAAACATGCTGGTCCACAGCTTCACAGAAAAGCCAGAACTCAGTACAGCATGGGGGTGCTGTCACTGACATCTCTATATACAGCGTGTGTGTGTGTGTGTGTGTGTGTGTGTATCAGGTTATGTATGTGTCATCTCTATGTATTCAGAATACTGATGTATACACACAGAGACAATATCAGTATTGATATGCAAATACAGATGTGGATATACACACACATTTATGTACCAAATCCCACTACTAGGGGAAGCAAGATACACTAGGTTGTTTTACATTTTAGAGGTAGTTCGTATGTCAAACATGATTCTCTTAATTCATACTGTTTACTATCCCTTCACCTGCTAATGGAATAAAAAAGGGGAAAAATTCTACTAAATGTAGCATACCACCGCAACGTGTAGCACCAATAATTAACCCTGAGCAGCGGTTTTATTAATATATTTCCTTCATGAAAAGTGGAAACATTAAAATTGTCATAGTGTTTTGAAAATTATTAACTTACCATGCATCATGATGATTTCCTCACTTGCTGCTCTAGCTGTACGATATAAATTCTCCATGAACTTTACTTTTCAGGTCTAATTCCTACACATGGTGATTAAACCAAAAATCGTTCTTTTTCTTCATTCAACAAGAATTATCTATTTGACGATTTTATTAGCAATATTTACTAAGGCACAAAACCCACTGACATCATTCAGCACTTATGAAATGTCTTGGTAGAAATGCTAATAAATGTTGCAACCATTTAGGAAATAGCCACTCATCAGTATAACTTTGATTTCTAACTGTCCTGACCTCTCTTTTTTTACCAAAAAAAAAATGAATACTTGCACTGTTAGGCAGAAGTCCGTGGGGTGAAGGGATCTTGGAAACTCGCATTTGTACTGCTAAGAAAATGCATTTATTTAAAAAGATGCAGGGCGCTTAAAATTTTAATAGCCACTTGAGTACTCCCTTGAGAAATGTTTATTTAGGACAAAATGTACCCCAGTTGTTGCCTGAATATTAGTAAAGCAAGGTAGAACATTAGAAAATCCTTTCTCCCACAGAAGACTGCAAACTGTTCTTTGCTGTTCTTTTCATGTCTAAATTTCTGTTACCTCTCCTTTCAATGGATCCAATTCCACCCAAATGTATTTGGAATTTACTACATGCCTAACAGTACTCCCAGCTGAACTCCATCATGTGGTTTTTCTTTCTTTTTAAATACTGAGACAATATTTCATATATTTTGGCGCCTTAAGGTTATTTGGTTCGGGTGCAGCAGGAAATGCTTCATCCAACCCTTTCGCTCCTCCCTTCATCCGGGTTCACAGCCCTTAATGATCAAGGAAGAGTCGGTCACAGCTAATGTCTTTCTGGGCACCAACACCATAGGCACACATGATACGGGATCTTCCACTTGGAAACTTAAAAGCGGATGAGTTGTGTGAGAAGAACCAAAACATGCCAGATAAACAGTGGCAGCTCCAGAATTTCCCTCTCTCAGAAGAGCCCAGCAGAGATGATCTGACGGATACAGGAGCTGGGGGCAGCCAATGAACTTGCCCCAACAAGCACAGAAGTTTCCCTCTGATTAATTACTTGGAGTGGCCTGGGAAAGGGAACTGGCAGAGTTATTATGGAGCTAATGAACCCCCAAAATACCCTCACAGTACTCCAAGAGCAGAGATTACGGAAGTTATTCTTAATGAAAACAAGACTCTCCTTTAACTACTAATTCACCACATATTGAGCCTTGAGACTTGGTATGAACATCTAGCCACAAGCAGAAGATCAACAATGGAGAGTAAACAAAACTCTCGGTAGCAATTCTACAAGCAAACGATGTTGAACAAAGTTGGTTTGTCTTCTCTTGGAAATCTACCAGTTGCAGTCTCTGCTTTGACTGGCAACGTCTCGGAAAGAAGGCACACCCAGAGACTGCACACTCCTCTTGCACCTACTGAAGCTGGGTTATTTTTTTTATTATTTATTTATTTTTGAGGGGGGAGAGAGGAAGGGGCAGAGAGAGAGGAGGCACAGAAGCCAAAACAGGCTCCAGGCTCAGAGCTGTCAGCACAGAACCCGATGCTGGGCTCGAATCCACAGACCACGAAATCATGACCTGAGCCGTAGTCAGAGGCTTAACCAACTGAGCCACCCAGGCACCTCTGAAGCTGGGTTGTTAATACCCAAGGTTTTCTGCCTGTTACTGTGTTCCAGTATGTTCCATCCATCCCAGTGTATTAGCACTTGCACCATCTTACATCTCAGAGTAGAACAGGCAGCCAAATCATGATTCTTTTTAGTTGTATTTTTGGGAATTTTTAAGTCCTGTTTTTCATGCTCTGAATATATGTAGTACTTGTCCATTGTAGAAAGGGGTCTAAAAAATATTTTTAAGTGTATTTATTTACTTTGAGAGAGGGAGCATGTGAGCAGGGGTAGGGCAGTGAGAGAGGGAGAGAGGGAGAGAGAGAGAATCCGAGCACTCCCAGTGCAGAGCCCGACGTGGGGCTCGAATTCACAAACTGCAAGACCTTGACCTGAGCTGAAATCAAGACTCGGGACCCTCAAGCAAATGAGCCACCCAGGCACTACTGGGGAGAAAAACTTTAAATATAAAAGAAAGGATATATTTAACCTCCTGTATGCCACAACCCAAGGATAATAAATGTCAACACCTAGTCTACATCTCATGCCTATCTGCAGGACTGTGCTTATTTCTTTGGGTAAGACGGTTGGTTCTTAAGTCACAGACCAAGGTCCATATGGGACTATCCTTTCTTCAGGAAAAGAGATACCTTGGTCTCACGAGTCTGTGGGAAGGAATCAGAGACATAAGCAGAAGAATCAGGCTGCCAGGATCTTCCTCGCTTTGGCCTGATATCTTGGAAATGAGGTGGGAACAGTAAGAAGCCATTTACTTGGGAACATTTCCCATGTTTGAAACTCGACATGGAAAACGCATGGCTCCTATGGCCCAAGCATGACAGGAAAGTTTCAGAAGGTCAAGCAAGCCAAAAGGGGTATCCATAAGTCTGAACACAAATGGAAACAAGGGGAGTGCACGCAAGGCTTAAAAGATAGGCCACCTGAACCAATGAACAGATACATGTCACAGGCAGATTCCAGAAAGGATCTGATGAGCCAAGCCAGAGGTGGTCAGTAAGAGAGCAACTCAAGAAAAAAAGTGCAAGTAAGACTGCAGAGGATAGAATCAGACGGAACATTCCACAGCAGATGGAGCACCCACATCCCAGAACCAGAGCACCAGTCCATCAGAGAGGTCAACATAATCAAGGCACCTCCAGATCCCTTCCTAGACACCCCTAAGTCTTCCCTCATAGAAAAGATGTTGGGAAGGGAAGAAAGGGAGGAGGACCGATGCTAGAGAGTTAAACTTCGGAATTCCCAAATATGTATCCCATAGAGAGTCTGGGAATCAAAAGCTACCTGATTCACTTACTGAAGTCAACTTCCAACCCACTTTCACCATCTCTACTGGAAGGGCAGTGGACTTTAGATATTAATACCAATTACCAAAGACTCAAAAGATTCTATTTTCCTGCATATCTAAGTATAAGTGTTCAATTTTTTTAAGATTTAATTTATTGAGAGAGAGAGAGAGAGAGAACATGAGCAGGGGAGAAGGACAGAGGGAGGGAGAGAAGGAAAGAGAGACAGCGAGAGAGGAAGAATCCCAAGCGAGGTCCACGGTCAGCACAGAGCCCCCTGCAGCGCTCAATTCTACCACCCTGGAATCACAACCTGAGCCAAGATCATGAGGCAGACACTCCACCACCTGAGCCCCCCAGGTGCCCAGTGTTCAATTTTCATTCACACACACCTGTACCCTGAATAATAGCAATCTCATATTTCACAAATTCATTATACTATTTTATTTGTGCTCATGTCCTTGAAACGTATTGACTATAGGACCAAACTGATCTCTCATTCCGTGTTTGTCTTTGTGTCTGCCTTTTTGGTGATGTGCTTTTGTCACCTACCCTTGGGCCCTGGACCCCTGTCCTGAGGACCAATGCCATTAATGCCACCCCCAGGGCCTGTCGCACCTGGCCCTCCACTTTGATTATACAGAGCGAGTGTTCTCGTCCAGTCTCCAAATCCCGACCACAACCTTAGGCTTCACTACTCTGATTCCCTAAGTGGTTTTCACTCTGGGGTTTCAATGAACCTTCCGGTCTCTACTTCTGCTCATTGGGAGATACTCTTTATCCTGCTCTGACGTTTTTAAATTGAAGACAGTCGCTTCTGAAATGAGACTCCTTTGTAGACTCTCTCTAGGAGCAAGAAATTTTCCATACAATAATGTTTCTAAATTTCTCCTTTGAAAAATTTTCCTCTTTTTCCAATGGCTTGGGGTAAGCAGTAGAAATTCTGTGTAATATAGGAATAGGGGAGGGAGAACACCTTGCATTTTGACATTTTCTTTTCAAAAACATGTTTAAAGTTTTAAAAATATGTATTTTCTTGCCCAATTGCCTATCATTTATTCAATCTAGTAAAGCATACACATCAAGAAATCAAATGTTTAAAATGTTCAGCATCTACTCTGCATCAAACAGAATGATATGCTACAGAGGAGCCCCGGGGTGGTTCAGTCAGCTGGGCCTCAGATTCCGCTCAGGTCATGACCTCACGGTTCATGGGTTTGAGCCCCTCATCGGGCTCTGGGCTGACAGCCTGGAGCCTGCTTCAGAATCTGTGTCTTCCTCTCTCTCTCTCTCTCTCTCTCTCTCTGTCCCTCTCCCACTAGTACTCTCTCTCTCTCCCTCTCTGTCTCTCTCTTAAAAATAAACATTAAAAAAATTTTTAAATGACACACTATAGAAATACTCACATGTTCTTTACAAAATTTTTTTATTATTATATTTATTTTGAGAGAGAAAGAGAGAGTGAGAGAGCAAGACAGAGTTGGTTGAGGGAGAGACAAAGAGAGAGGGAGACACAGCATCCAAAGTAGACTCCAGGCTCTGAGCTGTCAGCACAGAGCCCAACGCGGGGATTGAACTCACAAGCTGTGAGATCATGACTTGAGCTGAAGTCGGCTGCTTAACCAAATGAGCCACTCAGGCACCCCAAGACCCACATGTTCTGTTTGCTACGCCTTAGACTTACATTACCTTCCTCCAGGTAAATAACTGTCTAGCTAACACCTGCCTCAGACCTATTATGTCACTTTGAAATGTTTACTCACAGCAGCAGTCAACTTTTGAATTCATGTCTCCATTGCCTCAGAAATCCTCCCCATGTTTCAAAAGCACAAAATGTATTTACTATTATTTAAACTCCAGACATAGTGATAATTTTTATGCATTTAACTGTATTGCAGTTTGCACACTTTATATACCAAATATATATATATATCTTCACATCCTTATTATACACACACCTTAATATACATATATACATATAAAACTTCATTTTTTTCCCTGCATTCTCACAATTCCACAAACTGCATTTTTATAAGTCAAACACTCTGATATAGTACCTATCACACAGTAACACACTGGACACCAGGGGCCAGTGGGGGGGGCGCACAGACACGTGATTCATTTGAAAAATCAAAACCCATACTCTAAGGACGTGTTCACCCTTGCGGGAGCCGCATGATATAAAATGCAGAAACAGCTAAATTTTTTCCCAAATGTCATGGGAACTACAATGGAAGATGCCCATCTTCCAGAATGTTGCCTCTTTTATAGAAAAAAAAAACAGTTGAATTAACATCAGGACCTCAAGAAATGTGTGGTGCGTCTTCCTCCAGGATAAAATCAGTGGTTCACATCTCTATCCATTGTTCCAGGATGGAGACTCCAAAGCAAAGGTCAGAGTCAAACTGCTGCTGTTAAAGGCTTTGGGATGGTCTTTAACTCCTCTGTCTCCCCCTTTGCTCGTGCATAAAAAGAGGGTGATAATGTTGACAACCTCACAGCATTTTAAGAACTCAATGAGAAAACACGAGGAAGCATTTTCAGTCTCTGGAACACTGTCAGCACTCCATACATGTTCCCTGTCGTCATGAGGACTGCCATTGTGGATGTGTTTCTGAGATTGAGAACGTTTACTGGTGTCACGTGTCCCATGAGGAAGGTCATGTCCAAACAATCACTCTTCTAAGATACACATGGGTAAGACTTCATAGAGTCTCAGATAACATCAACACAGAAGTTTAAAGTGTTATGTTCAAAATTTTGTGTGAAGTCAGTTGGTAAGGGTCTGACGTCAGCTCAGGTCATGATCTCACAGTCTGTGAGTTGGAGCCCCATGTTGGCCTCTGTGCTGACAGCTCAGAGCCTGGAGCCTGCTTTGGATTCTGTGTCTCCCTCTCTCTCTGTTCCTCCCCTGCTTGCAGTCTGTATCTCTCTCTCTCGCTCTCTCAAAAATGAAAAAACATAAAAAAAAAAAAATTAAACCAGGAAGACACACCAACAGCCTCTACAAACCACCCCAGAGCAACTTCAAACTCCTTCCAGCTCAGGCTGCAGAACTTCCACACACAATGACGGTGACTGGCTCTGTTAGAAGGAAATGGAATGACTGGTCTTGATTTCACAGCCACCAAATTACACAATAGAAGCCGCAGGTGAGATGCTGCACATGCAAATGACAGGAGGAAATTTACTTTCTCATTTCTTTGTTTTCCCAAAACTTCAGATTTGGAGTTGCCACTCAGAGGTCCACCTGGAGGATTCATCCAATTCTCCCAGCACCGCCTCCTGACGTCGCCTGGCGACCTGGATCTCATACACAAACTCAGGTCTATATAATAATCAGGTACATATTTCATCCTTGCATCTGTGTCCAGCTCCCAACAAGTCAATTCCATGCACTGGTCTCAACACGATTACATTATTGACATTTCTCAGCTGAAAGGCTCCTGCAAATACCATCCAATTTTCCAGCTCTTTCTAAAAAGATCAAAAGATACACCTTGCATAGTAGACAAGAATTTACACTGATGGCTGTCTTTTGTCTTGAATACTGATGCTGCAGGCTGCATCTGCTTGGAGCGTACAGGGTACAGGTAAGTCTCTATGATAAGTAACTGCATTCAGTCAACTAGAGTGACTTTTACTGGACATAAAATATGTTTGTGCTTGTGAATGCTTTTTCAGCTTGAACAACCTTGAGGCAATGATCTTCAAGGCCTCCTAATTAGGGAGGTTGGCAATCAAATGAGAAACCTTGCCCTTGGAAATCAAACACATGTCATGCCTGAAAGGAAAAAGCCTTCCTCACTGGATCATGGCACACATTTCTGGAAGAATCGGCTATTATAGGTACAAAGGCTGAAGCTCTTTCAATAGAGTTCCTGCAACAAACCTTGTTCAAGGAAATTATCTTGAACTCTTGCTCTACGGGAGACAAAAGAAGTATGTTGTGTTTTACAATGTATTGTTTAGTTCAAGTCTGAGGTTTCCTTTAATGAGCCAGAAGATTAATTGTACGAAATCACCTAAAAGGATGATGTTATTTCATCCAACTTCACTTATTATCTTGCACAAATAAGGACCAAATCTCTTTCTGTACCTCTGGTTTCTTTGCCAAACCCAGGATTATACTTGCAAATGGTTCTAGGATGTTTTCTCCTTCGTGTGCTTCAGGTACAAACCTCTTCCTCCTCGTCAACCCACACATCATGGCATCTCTACTGCTAGACGCTGCCATCTTCTCAGTCACCTGTGTGCATTCCCACTGCCCCAGGACCCTTCCCTTTGGCTGACCCTTAACCTAACCCTGACCAGTCCTATTTCTCTCCAACATTCCCCTTCCCAGTGTTTATCACATCCACCCCCCAATTTCTTCCTATTTCCCTCCAGGATCACCCTTCCTCAGGACCTCACTGCTTCCACACTGGACTGCTACCACAATGTCCCTACTTCCCACTTCTCAGCACCAGACTCCATTCTCGAAACTACTGCCCACTTATCTTCTTAGGACATAGTTGTGGTTATGCCACGTTTGTGCTCAAAGGCTTCCAAAACAACCCCATTCCTCTGGAGTTAAGAAACATTACATCCGGGAAGAACTTCTAGCAACTTCCTTGTTCTGGCTACCCAAATCCCAAACACTTCTTCTCTCAGTGATCTCTTGATGTCAGTTCATTTGCTCTTCTGACGCAGCTACCTAAATGCTTACCTCTCTTCTTTAGTTCTAAAATCCTATTTAACCTTTTAGTCCAATCCAAGGACTACCTCTTCTATGAAAATCCCATCCAGATTGATCCAAATTAACATGGCTGCCCTCCTTTGAATCTACCACTTTGCTTATGAAACATCATATTCTGTCCTGTGTCACATATATCTTTCCCAATTTCCTTAGTATGGCCTCATACAACTTTCCCTTCCAAGCTATAGTCATCCGAGTCTGCTGAACATGGCTTTTTAACTGCTAAAGATGCTTCCATCTTGAGAACAGTATCTCCTCATGTCAACTCAAATTATGAAGGAGAAGAGAAAGGAAAAGGAGAAAAATGGGGGGAAATGATAATATTTATCAAGATGTGAATACTGGCTGCTTATTTTCGAGGACAACCACTTGCCTCTCCCACCTACAATCAGCCTGGAGCTAAGGAACGAATCCTTCATAGCTCCCATGGCCTTCACAACCTTGTGAACAAAAGAGCTCATCAAGAATTACTTTTTGAATTTGTTGAATATACCTGTTTTCATTTGCTTTTTTCTAATTTGTAAAAACATAGAGGGGTTAAGCTGGTCCTCAGATTTCTCTCTTTCCAGGAAGTTCCCATGTGCCTCTTCCAGCTGCCCCTTCAGATCCCGGAGCTCCTCACAGCGTTTCCACACACACACACACACACACACACACACACACACACACACACGCCCCCCAATGGCTGGAGGGAGAAATGCCAGTGTAGCCCTCTTCACAAACTGAATGTCTTCAAACTCTTGATTCTAAACAAACCGCATTTCGTTAACCTAGAACACATGTTGGAATGTTTCTTTCCTACTTTGTATCCCAGCAACAAAAGAACTTGCTGGGTAACTTGCCTTGGGAATTACATTAAGCTGATAGTGGTAAACAAAAGCTGAGAGCCACAGTTCCCCTTGGACCGTTAGTTCTGAATCTGTATATCATCCTATATTTCTTATCATCAATGTCCCTGAGACCAAATCTGTCAGACCTGGAACCTTAAGCTTAAATCTTGCGAAAGTAAAGTAATGGTCAAAGCAAACACACTTCAAATAAAGGCCTAGCATTTGACTTATGAGTCGTGCTTCTCAGTTCTTGTCTGGTTTTTAGAAAAACAGATCACAATACAGTAAATCTGATTTACCAGATCAGTTCCTTGGAAAACATCAAGAGTTCCATTCACTTCTCTCCTCAGATTATCTATCAAGAAACACACCTTTGTGACTAAATGCTATTATTTGATAAAATATTCTTTCTTTGTAGAGACATCTATGGATTTTGTCAGAGATGGATGAGAAGACATTACAAGAAAAGGGAGAATTGTGAATATTTACATCCAAACAGCAAAGAGGGAACTATAAAGTAGTGAAAATGGCAGCGGACATTAAACATAACAGCAAAGATTTCCACCCAAGTTACCTATAGCGCTGAAGTGAACAATCATGTGCAAAAAAACAGATGACCCAGAGCCTGACATGCCACAGAAGCACATAAATCTAGAAGTCCTAAAAATGCCAAGTATTACACTAACCCAAAACTAGCGATTGCTCTTCATTTATTAACCTTCAGAGGTTTATTTCTGAACACCTGAATGCCAGGCACTTTTCTGACATTGTTTTGAACAGCCTGGAGTGCACTGGGGGAAACGAATAAGCAAATCAATCATTTCATGAAGTTTATAAGTATTCTGATGTCTACTCTTGGTGGCCAGTGAAGTCAGGCCACCACATGTTAGGAACCACATGTTCCTAATTATTGCCCGATGGCCTCACCTGAGACACAATTAGTTGTCCTTCTGGATGTTCCTCCTCCGGTGCTGGAGTGTTTCAGACCTGAGTCTTCAGACTCCCTCATCTCTAGCTGTTCATTGTCTAGGTGATCTCTACTCCCATGGTTTTACATACCTTCTCAGGCTGACCACTTCCAAGTTTACAGTTCTAGCCCCCATCTCCAGACTCCTCCCTTGTATGTCTAAATGCACCTCAAGCCAGATTCTAGATTTCCAATGCCTTCAAGAAATCTCTGCAGCTCTCTGGTTCTTCTTTTGCAGTAAAAGGCAACCCATTCACCCGTCTTTTTTTCCCAGCCATATACGGTATCTCAACAGATCATGACTGACAGTCATATCCCCCCCCCAAAAAAAAGAAAGAAAAAAAGTTACATCCCATATCCCACCGTTTGCTAACACCCTTGCCTAGACTTCTCTATCCCAAGCCAACCCCATTTCTCATCTAAATCAGTTATTCACAAACTTTTGTACAAACCACTTGGGGGCACTGAAGTAAGCCTGGGGTGGGGCTTGAGAGTTTTTTTAAAGTAGGTTCCGCACCCAACACGGGGCCTGAACTCAAGACTCAGAGATCAAGACCAGAGATCAAGAGTCAGGTGCCCTGAGAGTCTGCATTTCTAAGACCGCCCCAGGTGCTGCCAGGGCAGAGAACACACTCAGGCTAAGAAGGGCCACAAGATATTCCTAGTCATCTTCTTACTCCATCTGCACCCCAGCCCCCTAGTCCACTCATCACACAACAGTGAAAGCAACTGTATCTATGATGTAAATCTGATTAAGACGCTCCTCTGCTCACTCTGAAGGCTTGCTATATTGCTCAGAATAAAATCTAAAGGCCTTAACAGGTCTTCAAGCCTCTGAAAAATCTGGCACTTACTTCCTTCTATGAATTCACTTCCTCCCACTCCTCCTTCCTTCATTCCAATCCAGACAAATCAGTCCTTTGCTGATTTTCAAAGATGCCAAACACAATCCTTCCTCCAGTCATGTGAATACTATGTTTCCTATGCCTGGAATGTTCTTTCCCCAGTACCCACATGATCTGTTCAGTTACTTTCTTCATGTCTCTGGCCAATCGTCTCTCAACAAGCTCTACCCTGACCATCCTATATTAAACTAGGCATGCAGCACACATAACATACACACACACCTATACTTTCCAGATCTTACCTTATTGTCTCCCTAACACTCACTACAACCTAATAGCCTAATAAATATTTACTTATCATGTGTCTTCTCAGATCTGAGATCTCACTAAAGGCAAGGACTTTATGCTATTCAACATATTGGGTGCTCTGCAAATATTTACTGAATCAATGAATATACTCTTAAGTACAATGTAAACTGATAAATTTTAGGAGATATTCACAGGCACATACTATAGTCTATCACTTTTGTCAAGCTCCCTTGTACATATAATTCTTTAATTATATAATGAGACTTAAACACATTCCTGAACATGCCACTGAATGAATTTCAGCATGATGCTTAACAAATCCAGTAACCCCCCCCCCCGCAAGAATAATTAATTTTTCACTTGCTTCTCTGTTGGGGCTGAATTTAGGTACTTTGAGTCCACTGAGACTAACTCATTTTTGTGAGATGAATCTCAATAGGGGCAAAAAAAAAAAAAAAAAAGGAATGGATACATAACAAGTTTTGAGATCAGTCCCAAATCAGTCAAATACAAACATTGGCTTCCAAATTATTCAACAGGTAAAATAGCATTACTTCATAAAGCTGTGTTCAGGAATAAATTGGATAACACATGGAAAGAATTTGGCTCTACCAGCCAAGAGTTACTGTGTGCAACAGCAAACAAACATATGTAGATAATGTTTGCTAATTCTGAAACTCCCATGGAGGCTGGAAATGCAACAGATTCAAGTCAGACTAAAAAGTTTATAAAATGCAAATTGTCAGATTTCACTAGGCTAAATAATATCTCAATTGTTTGAAATGGTAACTACTTTAAAAAATAGTAAATTACTGAATCTAAATAACCTTAAATAATCCCCAGTGGTGCATTAATTTTTGAAATGTGTTATGCCCATTTCAAAAACAATAAGCATTTTGTAAATAAAATTTTATTAGGACAATGACACATCTGTTCTTTTTAAAAATATTTGGAGGTGAAATTTACTTAAAATGAAATTAACCATTTAAAAAAATTTTAATGTTTATTTTTGAGAGAGAGAGAGAGAGAGAGAGAGAGAGAAAGTGGGGTAGGGGCAGAGAAAGAAATAGATACAGCACCCGAAGCAGGCTCCGGGCTCCAAGCTGTCAGCATAGAGCCTGACGCTGGACTCTAACTCACAGGCTGTGAGATCATGACCTAAGCCAAAGATGGCTACCCAATCAACAGAGCCACCTAGGTGCCCTGAAATTAACCATTTTGAAGTGAACTAGTTAGTGGCATTTAGCATATTCATGATGCTGTGCAACCGCCACTCTATCTAGTTTCAAACTATTTTCATCACCTCAAAAGAAAATTATATACCCATTGAGTAAGTACTGCTCATTGCCTTTTCCCTTAACTCTTGGCCACCACCAATCTGCTTTCTGTCTCTACAAATTTATTTGTTCTAGATATTTAATCAGAATGGACTCAAATATGATCTTTTGCCATCTGGCTACTTTCACTTAGCACAAAGTTTTCAAGGATTATCATTTTACATTTTACATTTGAGCATGTATCAGTGCTTTATTTTTTATGTCAAAATAGTAGTCCACTGAATGGAAATACCACAATTGGTTTATCCAGTCATCCCCTAATGGACATTTTGGTTGTTCCACCTTTTGGCTACTGTGAATTGTACTGTTAGGAACATAGAAGTCTATGTATGAGTTTGAGTATCTGTTTTCAGGTCTTTCGGGTATGTATTCAGTAAAGGAATTTCTGAGTCATACAGTAATTCTATGTTAAACTCTGAGAAACAGCCAAGCAAGAATAAGGTTTTGAACTACAATGAGTATCTATCACTATCAATTGTAGTTGCCTCAGAGACATATATTTTTAAAAAGTTAAAGTGTTATACATTACTAAAGAAAAAAATGACATATTAAATTTACTTAGTTTTAATCTAGGTGTAAATGTGTGTGTGTGTATCTATATGTCTATATATATAGATATACAGATATACACAATTAATGGTCTTAAAAAGGAACTTGGCAAGTATAAATCCAGAGTATTAACAATAATTACTTAAGGCACATTTGGAAACTGAGTTGACAAAGAGGTAACAACGTGGCTTGGTGTTTCCAGAAGTTGGGAAGCATACAAAGTAGTTATGTACAAGGAACATAATCCTTAGAATACTGTGAATGTCAGTTTTCTTATCTGCAAAAATCTGAGAATGTATAATTCTACATCCTTAGTTTAAAATGGATGTTCTTTTAGTCAAATGGCTGAGAAGTATAAAATGGGAAATTAATTATCATCATCTGAACGTATACATGCATTATTTATGATAGAAAGGGAAATGTAGTAACAACTATCGTTGACCACCAAAACACATCTAACAAAGTCACATTAAAATAATCACTTTTTTATAGTAATCATCCACTTTACAGGGTAGCAAAATGTTTCAAAAACATTCTTATAAACATTACTTATATATTACGATTCATCTTATATTTTTACTTTATAGCAAAACATCTTAGATATTAATCACTGAGACTGTAACATTCATTATTTTAACTGCAACCATTATACATACATGATAAAATTGATACTCTGCCTGTTGGGAATGCCACTGGCTATGTTTCACACTAGTTGAACACAGTTGTATTTTAATTTTTTCGAGATATACTGACATTGTTAAATTATAGAAAATGTCTTTCAACTTTTCTGTATCCAATTCTGCTGCTACCAAATATTTCATTAAGATATATGTTTATTACTGACATCTTTTAAGTTTATTATTGACATCTTCAAGTTGCTGATCCAAATGTCTAGGATTCAGCTACATTCCAGATTTCATTTACATGCTATCTATTTGTGCCTCTGTGAACATTTGCCTGTAAGTTAATGTATGTATGTGACTTTGTGTCTTCATCTGAAAAGCAATAAAGAGAATATATTAAATACAACTCAAAAATCAATGGGGCACTTCTCACCTAATGGGTTCATTCAAAGTCACTGTGATAGACAAGGCCATGAAGGTGTATTAATGTCTTCTGGATACTTGTTTTAGTCTTTCTCATTAGGCTTAAAGTCGAAACATCCCAAATATATAAACAAATTAGACTCTACATGAGGTTCTCTGGGTCTTAACACAAAATATTTTACAGTGCAGATGTGATTACTATAATACAATGAGAAATACACTGAAATTAAAGCTTAGGCCCTAAAGATCGAGGACCACTTCGGGATCTCAAAAATATTGTAGGTCGGTCCTTTACAACTTTATATCCAAGAAAGTCACTATGTGCACTAAAGAGTGTATGTTGGAAACTTTAACCGAAAATATTTAATTGCATCAAAGTTATTAAGACATTTGAGGATTTATTTCCTTTTAAAACCAAAATTAATCAATTATTCAATACTCTCATGTTTTAATTCACTGAATTTGGCCTATTTCCTCATCTACAAAATGGTCAATTAGAATAAATACTATTTCATTAAGTTCTTGTTAAAATTAAGAGAGAAATAGTAAAAGCACTATAACCTACAAAATTTCAACAGAGTACTAATTAGCATCTTTATATCAGCATTTAACCCAACATTTGACATAAATTATATACTCATCTAATGTCTACTGAATGTAGTTCACTAATATTTATTTTATATTGAATTTTATAGTTTGTATTTACTTGTATAAACATGCATATATTTTTATTTTGTTTATACATAGAGATTGAGTGCAAGTCAGTTTTGGCACAAAAGTATTTGTACCATATTAGTATAGAGGACAAAAATTAAAGCTCTGTCTAACATAAGGGACATTAGTACTCAGATGAGAAAGGAAGGTCAATTTAAAATACTAATTTTGCTGTACAAAGTAAAGAAGCACCATTCAGTACTAACGTAAGTCTTCTTAGAAGATTGGTGTATAGCAAAATATTTAACTGAAACTTTCTAAACATGTTCCCTTGAAAGTTTTAAACTTTGGAATACCTCCAGATCAGATGGGTTAGTATAAACAGTCTGCCTGGCAAATTAGTCACACCCAGAATTTATATGAAAATAATCGCCTTAGATGCTTTTTCCAGGGCAGTACACAATTTTATATTCAACATTTAGCGTAACTTACAGAGAAAGAACCAATCTATTTAATGAGTAAGGCTGTTCAGAGGTTGTTCACAAAGCAAAATCAATTTTTCTGAAACTAATGAGTACATAAAACAGGTTGGATTCTTGAAAACCTTCTTTATATCATATTTGCTATGTGTGAGGGGCACAATTTACTGACTTCGAGGGGGAGGGCGGGGTGAAAGATCCTAACACATTCTGCAAGACTGCAAAGATCAACAACATACTCCCTAAATTTTGGCAAAACATGCAGAAAACTTGTTAAATCAGCTCCGAAGTTGAGAGCAATTATCAATTCATATTAGATATGACTTTGTTCATTTCTCTTCTGAACTAATAAAGTCCTAAATTATGTTGATGCCAGGAACATAACATACTGGGCAAACGTAACGTCACATCTTAGTACGTTACTCCACCAAAAACTCCGTCACTGCAAAATTGAGGCTAATGTCTGCTGGTGACCACCTGGGAGCATATTCAAGCAGCATGTTATTTCAGACACAAAACAGTGACATTAGTGACCTATATGTTCTCTACAGAGGAAAAAAATCCCCTCTGTGTTTGTCACTCGACTCATTTATATTAAGCCTAAGGGAGAGAATAAAAGACCAAACTAAGAAGAAATGTGATTCCAACTTCTATTCATTAAATTTGTATGTACTCTCCTTACTGCTGGAGGAAAAAATAGTTAGTATGACAGAATGTTTTCTCTAGCCAAGATCTGCTTAACTTTATACTTTTTGGTAGCCTATCAGAAATATCAGTAAACCAAATATTTTCTAAAATGTTTTCGTCAGTAATGGAAGGAGAGGCTTTTTGTTTCTGAAATTGCTTCTGGGCCCCACGGAGCAAAATGTACCTAATCGTGGGGTCGCTGTTGATTTGGAGAGCCTGACACTTTAATTACTACCTAATTATAATGGGCTTATATCTATCACCAAAAAAATCACCATTTCTTTGACAAAATATTCAAGAAATTCTTTTTTTTTTATTCTAAAACTTAACTTTCTTCGGTTTATAATGGTCCGTTGCCATAATGTACATGTTGAGGTTTTATAGTTATTTGCCACTAGAAAAACAAAACACAGACTGCTCCATTGGCCAATCAGTACCTACAAGCTGAAGAACACCACTGGAACTCGGTTTACTGTCTTAGGTCCATAACCCAATTTCTTTTTTTGGATCATTCCCAGAAGAAAGTTCTCCAAATTACAGTATATTTTTAAAAATTATGAATGATAAAAATCAGTTCCATGGTCCATAAAGCTGTACAAAGATTGGTTGAACAGTCAAAAGATTTTACAGCCGTGGAGCATCTCAGAACCCTTACTTGGGGAGGACCCTGCACATCCCACGAGAAAAGCCTGCCACTCCCTCCACACGAGTTTATTCCTGGGACTTGCTTTTGCATGGTGCATCTTGGTACGGCTCATAAAAGCACTGGGAAGGCTGCTCTACTATCTTCCCAGAGAAGTTTCTGGCAGGCCTCAGTCCCTCAAAGCATTTACAACTTTCATATAACCAGCTCTGTCTGGGGTGCGCCTGAAGTGCAACAGGGAACTTGAGTTAGGGACACAGAACTGAAAAAGAAAGATCAAAGCTCCCAGGCTGCAGTACACAAGGTAAGTGCATCATTTAAAGAAAAAGAACAAAGGAAACTGCTAATGCCCAGCACGTTTATTCAGATGGGCACTGGGACGGAGGAGCACCGGACTGGACACTGGGGCACCCCCAGGTTCAGTAAGCACTGCCCCTCTCGTGTGGGAACAACTCAAACATGTCTTTGTTCACTGTCATATCAAAGAAGTGCTAAAATCCTCTCTCCCCACATGATTTATGGGGAAAATATGTGTTCACATTTGAAAGTCTTTGCTAATGCATCTCTAGTATCATGAAACATCACAAGACAATGAAACTCAAGCAATAAGTCACCACAGAACTTGAAGATGGTTGAGCATGATGAAATTCTTTCTTGCTGGCCCGGCTGTAACAGCATTTTAAGTCCAAACGCAGGTCAGTTATTTTGTCTAATGCAATAGAAGGCTATTTCCTAAATTAGCTGGGTAGTAAAGAATTCATTCTGATCACATATATTTTCAGAAAAACTTGATGTGGACTCTTCTGTTATTGATTTGATGCTTCTGTAAATTCTCTTCCATTCAAAAAGAGCATGACCAGGTGAGTAACATTTTCTAGCTATGTCATTTTTTCCCTTTTTAGGCACAGTATGCATCACTAGTGGAAAAATTAGGACACTAAATTAGCTTTAACCTACCATGAATCTATGACTAGTCAACTAAATGGATAAATTGAAGGTGCTAACAATGGCGACAATATTTATCAAAGTTACAGAAGTGGACCGATGGTACTGGTCAGCCCGAGAAGAATCAATGATTAGAAATGGTCTTATTCCGGTTCTGTGAGGAGGCAAGCTTCAGGTTTCTAGCTAAAGCATTAGAATGGTACCCAGATTTATAGATTTAGTTCTATGTTTAACACTGGTTACATTGTAGCCTTGAATGGGACAATTTAATAGATGTTTGTTGATTTTAACATCTGACATAGATCATTACTTACTGTATGCTAAACGAATGTTATAAAATGGGTTTTCTACCCTAAAAGTACAGGAAAAAAAAAACCACTTATTCAAAGGGAGACATTCACCCCTATGTTTACTGTAGCACTATCTACAATAGGTAAATTATGGAAGCAGCCCAAGTGTCCACTGACAGGTGAATGGATGAAGAAGATGTAGTAAATATATTTAATGAAATATTATTCAGCCATAAAAAAGCATGGAATCTTACCATTTGCAAATGACATAGATGGTGCCAGTGAAATAAGGCAGAGAGAGAAAGGCAAATACCATGTGATATAACTCACATGTGGAATTTAAGAAACAAAATAAATGATCAAAGAAAAAAGAGAGGGATTAGCCAAGAAACAGACCCTTAACTATAGAAAACAAACATGGTTTTCAGAGCGGAGGTGGGTTGGGGATGGGTGAAATCAGTGCTGGGAATTAAGGAGTGCACTTGTGATGAACACCAGGTGATGTAAGGAAGTATTGAATCCATATAATGTACATGTGAAACTAATATAATACTGTATATTAACTATAGTGGAATAAGGTATAAAATAAAATAAATCTAATAAAATAATAAATAAATAGATAAACAGATTTTTAGAGTTGTCCTAGAAGGTACTAAAATACACATGATAAAACATGAGTCCTTCCCAAACCTGCGTTTATCATACCACTAAATATACCTACTTAATGCTACCCAGTATGAAAACAAATTACAACACAGCATTGCCTAAACTTTTCACAAGTAAAAATCACACTATGGAACTGACACCCACATGGAATTCTTATGGTAGATTCAATTTCCATTTTCACTCCACTCTTTCAGTCCTCTTTCTTGCTTCTTTCCTTATTGCCATCCTAGTCAGCAAAACACATGCTCACATATTCCCTTAATCCATCCAAACTTGTTACTGTACTGCTTCAGGCGCTGGACAATCAAGAGCTATGACATACATACTGCAGCCTTCAGGAGAGCATCAGAAGCAAAAACATCATCCCTCAGATCACAGGTAACACTTAACGGTCTCCTGTACACTTAGTGCTGATGCAACTGGCAGCGGGGATTTTATACCACGGACAAGCCAAACGTGTCCAGTTCCCTGGGAACACCTGAAGGCTTCTCTCCATGCAGACTGATGATCTCTTCATGGCTAGGAAGGACCCAGACAATTCTAAATAGAAACCAATTATTAATTGACTGAGCTTTGCATTTACCCATTCAGGGCTTGCTGCACTACCTGGCCAGCTGCTCAGATTAGATGATTAGAGAAGTGTACGAAGGTAAATAAACCTCATCAACGTCAAATGTGGTGTGTTTCATTCTTCAACCCTTCACCTTCATTCTAAAATGAAATAAAAACAAATAAAAAATAACTGCAGTGCTCTGCCCACACAACACTTTGATCTATAGTGATTTACTTAGCAACAATTCAGCTTCATTTGAATGACACTAAAAGCAGCAAGGCTTTCCTAATCAACGAGAGCGCAGCAGCTTTCAATAAAGAGATTAACTAAAGGGCATGCTGGTCAGTCCATTCTTATAAATTCCACATGAACCAGTCTTGCAAACTATGGTGAACTTTTCTTTACCTCACTGAAGAATTCTCTTACATCCTCAGATCTCAGCAAACACACCAGAGAAATGCACAGTAAGCTTATTACTCTTTAAGACATCTTGTACCAGAACATACTTTAAAACCATACCTGCTGTGACAACGTTCGATAGAAGGTAAGCTTATGATCAACTTTATCTAAAAGAGTCTAATTGCGAAAATACCAAAGGAAAATCATCAGAAGCAAACGTTACCAACTAAATGACCCTACTGAATGTATTACGGATTCAGTGTTTTTGAAAGCTCTAGTGAATTACTTTGCTCCGTCTCTTACAAAAGTTATGCAAAAATATCACAAAACCTATGTATATTATTAATGTTAAGGGAGGAAAGTATGTGCGTATTGTTTTTTAAATTCTAATTTTTATTCACTCATTCACATTTTTAATGTATTCGATAGGAGATGCTTTTTTATTATTTGACATGGTTCCTCTGCTATTATGAAAGTGGTGAAATACTAGAACGGGGCGGGGGGGAAGGGGGGCAGCATCACAGACGTGCGGCACATGTCAATGTCAGGAATGTCGATAAAAACTATGAATGCCCAGGTAACCAGTACACACCCCGCTCCGGGTACTTGCTAACTTCTCACTTGCGTTACCCCACAGAATCCTCTCAACAACCTAAGAGATGGTTTTGTTTTCAATCAGCAGGTAAGGACAACAAGACCCCAAGAGACGACATAAGCTGATCCAAGGTCATGAAACTAGCCAGAGGGAAGGCAAGGAGCTGGCAGCTGTTCTGAAAGTCTAGAGTCCCCAAACATCCTTATCACACATCCCTATCAGTGAAATCATCGTGAGCATGTAACATCAACAGATGCATTTTTATAAATTATGTCCATGTCCTATGACGCTAATATATCATGCATACCTAAAAACAGGAATAAAAAGGCATGCTGTCAAAATAAATATAATAGAATATCTAATGCACAAGGGTGTGCATACTCCTGTTTAGAGATACTGCCTTCGGGGGCGCCTGGGTGGCTCAGTCAGTTGGGTGCCTAACTTTATCTCAGTCTGTGAGTATGCACCCCACTCAAGCCCCAGCTTAGAGCCTGGAGCCTGCTTCGAATTCTTTGTCTCCCTCTCTCTTTTCCCCTCTCCTGCTCACTCTTTCAAAAATAAATTAATTTAATAAATTAATAAATGTAAAAAAAATTAAAGATACTGCCTCTGGTATCAGACAAGTAAGGGTCTTTATAACTTTTCCCAAATTCCTAGAAAACTGACTCTATGTGATAAATGAAATAAACCCGTTAATCATTAACACTTAGGAAGTGAAGGTGGTGATTTCATTAGTAATTCTGAGTGATGTTGTTGGTCACTCAGCTTATTCAGCTCAAAGTCAGTGTGGCACCCAGAAGAGCAATGAGGTGAAAACACCATACAAAAGGCTCAGAGATTGTCAGGCTTTTATACTCCCAGCAATTACTGAATTAAATGGTCCCATTCAAGAGTGGGAATAGGAAGTGGGAACACAGCCAAAAATGGATGGGGCGGGCTGTATAAGGAATAAACCACAATATGGATCAAGAGAACAGGGTTATGGAGGAGGTAATGGAGCTCAAAAAAGATGCGACCTACTTTATTGATGAAACCAGAGACATGGAAAATAGGGGCTGTCAGGCTAATCTTAGATTAACTGGCTGTCCTCAGGGAGATAAGGAAGAAAACACCTGACAGGTTAGGGAGAATTCAAAGGGAAACAATATCATCCGGGAACACACATGCTCCAGGATGTAACAACTCCATCGTGCTCCCTAATGGCCAGCAGGCAGCACGCACCGGCATCTCCCGGGGCTGGCCCACTCAGCGGGGCATTCCCTCTTTGGATTTATTTTCTGCTCAGAAATCAAAGAGAGCTAGGCCACTCTGACCATAAAAGAACAACAAAGATTAAAGGTTAGAATGGCCTTGATGGCAGCCCGATCCCTTCCAGGGTGGGAGCGAGAACTGGAAAAGCTCACCTTGGCTGGGTTACTTTAGAACTTTGCGTTGAGATGATTTTCTTTTTTCTGTTGCTTAGAGTTAGGACCATAGTTAGATACTAAGAATCCAACCGGAGTCAGCAAATCCTAGTCGGCAACATGCTACATGCAAGGCCCTCGACTGGCACTAACATAAAAATGTGAAGAGTCGGCAGGGAAGGGGCAATAAAACCCCGAAGATGTACGGCTAGGACGAGAGATAAGTGGTGAAATATCAAAAGAGAGGAACAAATTATGGGCTGATCAAAGGATGGAGCATTCGGCAGGCATTTAAAATGAGTATAATTTGTGACGGGTGGGGATTAAGGGGGTGAAAAGGAAATTTCAAACAGAAAGAACTCAAGGGGCAAAGATGCAAAGTATAGAAACAAAGGGTTTGTTGAGGAAATGCCAAGTGGTTGAGTTCAACTAGCAAAGAAAGATCCTCCAGGAGATTAAGGGATGATCAGTCCAGGGGAGGTCCTGGGAAGTCATTACGAGGGTCTTGGAGCAGAGCTCAGTGGTTTGTGGGCAAGGGAGGAGGCATCTTTGAGTTCTAAAACCGACATGATGCAAAAGAGAAATGCAGGGAAGAAGTGTGTTGGCCCTTGCAACCACCTAAGTACGTTAGTAACAGGCAGGTATCCTAGTTTTAGAATAATTGCCACTTACATTGGTACTAATTAACAATGCTCCTGGTGAGTGTCTGGGGCACCCTAAACCAATTATGAAGCACTGAGCATCTGCAATAAGAAATTTCAATACTCACAGGCCCAACGGTCTCTGGCCAGGAACTGAGCAGATGGGAGCACAGGAAACGCATGGGGATCAGCCGATCTAAATGAATGCGTTAAACTTGACCCACACACTGTATCTCCTTGAGTCTGCCAGCCAAATTATTCTGGGTTATGTAAACGAACTGTCTTATCTTTGTAAAACTGTTTTGGAAAAGCGAAGCAAATTTAGACATGTGCAGGTTAAACACTGGCCAGCAGTAGAGAAGAACTGTCACTATCTTACAGAACCAAGGAACAACAAATATCAGATATGTTTATATTTATAATGGATTAAGTAAAGGCAGGGAGACCTCCGAAACGAACAAAAAAAGACTCCAGGGTGTATCGCTGATGGACTACATTATTCTGCATTATTCCTTTACACGGATACAGGAGGAGACTATGAAGATTTAGGATAGGAAAGTAAGAAGACATCGCTGAGAATTTCAGTACATCCATCCAAATGCCTCCCTTCATGGCTGGGCGTCAGAGAGGAAACACACCTTCATGAACCCCGATGTCCACTTGTATAAAATAATAACACTGATCATTGCAGGAGCAGGATTTAATGCAGTTCTTCCTTAACATCCTGCCATTATATGGTAAGTACCCTCCGTATTTCCTCTCTTGTTTCTACACCGGCTCTACACCCTCCCTACACCCATACCGTACACCCTACACCCATACTGTAGGACCAGATCCTGCAGTATGACTTGTCATGCTGCCTCCAACCCCTGTCTCAAATCCATCCACTGCTCTTCATCACCACTGGCCTCTGCCCACCATCTCTTCTCTCCTGGCATACTTTCAACCCCTCCCAACTAATCCTTTCTCCCTAGAATACACGGTCCATCCACCCACACAATCAGTCAAACTTCTCGCCACAGCCCATAAGGACTTCATAATGAGACCTGTCCATGTCCAAGTTCACCCCAAATGTACTCAGCCTACCACTCTCCTGCTACAGGTCACCCAGCTCACTGCTGCACTGCACCAGGACCCCCGCACTCCTCCCCTCAGCTGAAAGGGCACACAGTCATCATTCCACAGGGCCGCCTCCTCACTGTTGTACTTCAGCACATTGCTCCGGAGATTTCTTTAACTTATTATCAAAATTTACCTCATCTGTCTTATTTGTTTAATTGCAAGTTGTCTGTCTTCCTCAGGTAAAATAGAAGATGCCTAGAAGCATGACTTTGTCCATGATATTACAACTGGAGAGCCTTGAAAAGGGCTCAGCATGAAGGACATTAAATAAATATCTGCTTTTGAAAGGATTAGTATTAACTAAACCACATATCACATTTACCCAATAAACATTTTCGCTAAGGTGTCTAATTTTAATTTTCCAACAGATGTTTTACTCCATGTATTATTTTGAATTAATATTCCTTTTAGGGGTGCCTGGGTGGCTCAGTCAGTTAAGCCTCCGACTTCGGCTCAGGTCAGATCTCAAATTCGTGGGTTCAAGCCCCGCATCAGGTTCTGTGCTAACAGCTGGCTCAGAGCCTGGAGCCTGCTTCCGATTCTGTGTCTCCTTCTCTCTCTGCCCCTCCCCCTCTCATGCTCTGTCTCTGTCTGTATCAAAAATAAATAAAACATTAAAAAATTAATATTCCTTTTAAAATCCATTTTTTATACTAACTTCATAAGTTGAGAAGGGGAGAGGTACATAGTATGCTCTATAGATAGTATTGGACTACAACATTATTGCTTTGAGTGTGCAGAACATTCTGATAGGTGGTTTAAGCCTAGGACAAACCAGAAGCAGCTGAAACACACAAACAATATAAACACCCAACTTGCAAAGTTTTTTTTTAAAGCATTATGCAAAATTGACCACTCTCCCAAGCTCTGAAACTCACTCCACATCTGACTGCCAAAGTGACTGCCAGGTGCCAAGCCCAGGGTGAGGAGGGGAGAGTTCATTCTTTCAACAATTATTTAGTAAGTCACTACTGTGTACAAAGCACTGTGCACGGAGTTGGGATTCAGTAAAAAACAGGGCCAGATCCTGCCTGCCTAGAGCTTCTGGTCTATTCAGACACAAATGAGAACATAATGAGAGGTCTGTGTGTGCCAGATTCACTGTGAGCGTGAAACAAACAAACACATAAACACATAGCAAGCACTTGGTGAGCCAGAAAGGGCTATATGAGTGTGCATGTTTATGGTATTTCTTTCTGGAATACAGTGTCCATTTTAACAAGCACAAGAGACAGAGAACCATGATCATGAGAGATTTTCAAAATATGGGATATAGGAAACAGTTGCATGACCCCATGTGCATGAGAATAATCATGGAGAATCATGTTCATGAGAGACTTTCAAAATCTGGAACATGGGAAATCATGTTATGACCCAATGTACATGAGAAGAGTCACAGGGATATTAAGATGGCTCCAAAGATTATCAGGTACAAAAGGAACAGATTTGTTTGTGTCATCTTAAACATCAGAATTAGGAACCAGAGAATGCAATGAGTCACTCCGCTGGACATAAGGAAAAATTTCTAAATGACTACCAAAATGTAATGGGCTCTTTCCAAAAGACAGTGAATGAACTGTTCATTACTAGGAAAGTTCAAGACCCAAGTACTGGTTCTCATCTTTGAAGAAGTAAACTTTTTGAAATCTCCTGGGAAACTTAACCTATAAAATGGTTCCAAAACTGGATTCTTTTTCACCCAATGGCTCCCTCTACCCATTGAGGGAAGGAGGATTCCCCTCTACCACCGAGGTAGAATATGCTGATAGTTAATCTCAGCTTCAAAAAAATATATATTGGCATAGTAAAATATAGAATGATACCTAATCCCTAATGGGGAATGTAAAACGCATTAAATTCTAACATGCTTATAAAATTTAGAGAGATAATCATTCATGGACAGCCACTAATGATGGTGATTAAGGAAGATGACTTTAGTTCAAACAAGCAAATGATTAAGCTTGAGAATACAAAATGTTACAGGGCTCTAATTAATAAAGTAGCAAATTTTTCTTTTCAGCCTACTTTCTAGAACATAAATATATGAATCATCCTTCCAGGATATAGATAAATGACCTTCATATTCTAAAATTCAGCTAGGGCAGAAATCACTGCCTGAAAACCAAAGTACAATTCAAAAGGTCTACTGGAAGCATGTCAGAGATACATGTAAGAAGCCTTTGCAAAGGCACTAAACAACAAAGGAAGTTGAGAAACTGATTAGGATGGAGAGAAAAATCCCAACTTCCTGATTTCCTAGTCTGGCTTGTCATACATTTCAGTTTCAAATATCTTACTGAGAAAATTATTACTGTTGTATGTTCATCTTTAAAAATCTACCTTTTCATTCTTCCTCTTGATCCATTCAGTCATCAGCTACTGGTGAATTATAATGCCCACATTCAACTCAACTGGGGATAATAACTTCACCGTTGGAATCACTCTTTTTGTTACTTGCTGATTTATATTTATAGAATAAAAAAAGGAAAACCAAACATGAATCCCAACTATTAAAATCGGTAGTTTCCTCATAATGTTAGAAAATATTAGTGTTTGAGTTAGCAAAACCAAACAAACAAAAAGAATCCTTGGTGAGTCCTTTGCAAAAGAATGCCCTACAGTTATTAAGGGTAGCAGCTGAAATTCAATTCTATTTTGGCACCATCTGAGGTCAGAGACTGCAGTAGTGCTTTGGAAGATGAAAGATCCATGATAAAGAGAAGGCAAATGGAATCCAGAAGTGTCCACTGGTTCTGCTCCAACTGTTCTCCATTTTCAGCCTTGGGAATCGTGACCAGGAGGGTAATCTAAGATCTATAATCCTACACTACATGAAATGTAAGAAATCTGTTCTCTTTGTTAACTGTTAAAAAATAAATAAATAAATAAACCCACATCTCCATGAGACCAGTAGACTTTCAGTGTGTGTGCTCCCTTTCAATGCCAAGAGTATATTTCATTTCAGTTGATCTGAAGGGTTGGTTTGGATTAAGTGAACAAACTTTGGAACCAGAGTATCTGGGTTCCAACAGAGGTTCTACCATATCCTGTCTATGCCCTCAGATTAATTGTTTAATCTCTTATACCTTACTTTTTCTTATTCTATTAAATGAGGAACTGACACCCAATAAATAGGTTTCTTGTAAAGATTAAGTAAATACACATATGTTAAAAATTGAGAACAGCATGTGGGACAGAATAACCCCAATGCAGGTGTTAATTAGTGGTATTGGTGACCCAGTATTAAGTAGCTGTATAAACTCGAACCCTGAGCCACATATGGGCATCTCATTAAAAACCTTCACAGGGGGCGCCTGTGTGGCTAAGTCGGTTAAGCGTTTGGCTTCAGCTCAGGTCATGATCTCAGGGTTCATGGGTTGGGACCCCGTGTCGGGTTCTGTGCTAACAGCTAGCTCAGAGCCTGGAGCCTGCTTCAGATTCTGTACCTCCCTCTCTCTCTGACCCTCCCCTGCTCGCGCTGTCTCTCTCTGTCTCTCAAAAATAAATAAATAACAGTAAAAAAAAAAAAAAAAAAAAAAAGACCTTCACAGAATTAGCATTTTTAGCTTGAACCTTAATCTCTCTGATAAATTCATATCCAACACTATACACTGAAAATCAAACTAAACAACCTTGATGATTTAACAGCAGGTATTGTACTGCTGGGAGAAAATGAATTGTTAAGAGTCTGCATAGCTCCACAACTTTTAATTGAAGAATTTTGCCACCGATGGTCCCTGGAATGGGACACTGCCTGTACTCTGTGGCTGACAGGATGGCCCCAGAGAGCACACTGTGCACTGAACAAACAACAACTGGTGTGTGTTTTGGCATCGGTAAAACAACAGGTACCACGCCAAATACAGCAGAAAATCTTTGCAGTGAAGGAGCTTTGACAGCCTTTGTCGGCTTGAACAATTTATGGCACCAGTGCAGCCTGTTAACAGGCAATGAAAGACAGCACTAGGAAGCGCAGGGTGGGGCGGAAATCGTCTCTCACGACCCACACTCCTTTTCCCCACCACCAAGTGAGGGTGCCTGTCAAGAAAGGCCTTCCGGTCCAAGAGGCCTCCACGACTCACCGGTATTGATTGTAACGAGGAAGATATTTTATTGCCACCTGGTGTCATAGTCTACCTAGCAACCCGCACAGCTGTTTTTATTAATACATGGACTTAGATAATTAAAAAAAGCACGTGTGCAGCAGTTTTACTTACTTCCTTCCTTTAGAAATTCCAAATAAAATGGAGCCTCCTCCAAATAGAGAAAGGATTACATTGACTTCCACTGTTTAGAATTCAAAAGCCAACCATGAAGGCTGCTATGGATCAAAGCAGCCTACCTTTCTGGAGTTAATGGGGCATCATTTGCATCAATAGTTACTCCTCTTAATTGCAACTCAATTAATTTTTGGTGCTAAGTAAAGCTCTTAACTACTGGAAGACATCCAAATCTGGAGGGACAAATATTGCTCTGGCAAAGACCACAAGAAGAATCCTTTAAGAGCAGGACAAAGAGGATCAACTGCATGTGGAAGAAAAGTGGCATCGCTATAAAAATACGGAAAATAATTGCATATGTTAAAAAAAGTAAATAAATAAACAGAAAAAAATTAAACAAATTAAAAAAATAAACAAAACATGAAAAAAAAGGTTTGATATTCTAAAAAAAAAAATATGGCATGTCAAACACAGCTTGTGTGAAGATCTTTCCAACACATAGGTTTGGTTTGTTTTAAGTCCATTCATTTATTTTTGAAAGAGAATGTGAGCAGGGGAGAGGCAGAGAGAGAGGGAGAGAAACCCCAGCTGGCTCCGCACAGTCAGTGAAGACCCCAAAGCAGGGCTAGATCCCACGTTCTGTGAGATCATGACCTGAGCTGAAATCAAGAGAGGGATGCTGAACCAACGGAGCCCCCGAGGCACCTCAAACAGTGCCTAGGTTTTATATAACATTTCTGCCAACAGTAGCACCACACTCAAAGCCTCTCCTGATAAAGTTCCACACAGTAACGGGCACAGAGCAACTTCGGTTTTAAGAGCTGGTAACATTTTATCTGCTGAACTGAGCCACGTTCTCTCGCAATGAGATGGAGTGACTTCAACAAAATTAGATTTTGATAGATAACTACAAAATCTTATTATTTAGAGGAAGACTTAAATCTTTTCTGTCATCAATTAATATTTAGTAAGCACACATTGAGTGCAAGACACTGTATGTGTTCTGTGCCTATTCTTACAAGAATAATAATTTACCTATCTTTTCATAACCGAATTGCAAAGCAGTCTGTAAGATCTGTCTGGTGATAAGTAATCAGAACAAGTACAAGGTACTAACAAGTACAAGGAAGAAAAAATCCAAACACACAAAAGGGAATGTCAGGCTTATTCTAGGGTGGAGGTCACAAACTCAAATACCTATAGAGCCTGGGAAGGCAAGCAGGTAAAAATTGAGCTGGGGGAAAGAGTCAGGGAGAGGGAGGGAGGCAAATCATGAGAGACTCTTGAACACTGAAAACAAACTGAGGGCTGAAGGGAAAGGGAGGAAAGGGAAGGGGAGTGACGGTCCTAGAGGAGGGCACTTGTGGGGAAGAGTACTGGGTGTTATATGGAAACCAACTTGACAATAAACTATAAAAATTAATTTGTTTTTAGAAATGAGCTACGTGAAATGCTAGACAGAGGCAGAAAGCCTCCCAAGGACTATAGTTGGCAAGCACCACCTAAGGCTTTCTCACATTAGATAAACTGAATAACAATTACAAACGAGGCCGGAGGGCCTACTCAGTCAATGGACCCATAGTCTCCAACACCAGCACCCCTGCATACAGCGACAGGAACACAGGCTCTGACGTCAGAACCTGAGATCAAGGCTCATCCCTACTAGAGACCAACTATGTAATCTTGAGGAAATTACTCTTTCCAAATTTCCCTTAGCTCCTCTTCAAAATGAAAAAAATAACACACACACTCTACCTTGATAATATTCTTGGGGAATCCAAAAGAAATATTGAAGTTGAAAGAACATGGTAGAGTTGAAGGTAGCTCCACAATGTGAGGGATAGTATTATGCTAATAAGCCAGAGAATTGGGTAGAGGTAGCATCAGCTAAGTATGAAATATAGTGGTAGCTATTTATTGTACAAATATGATGGGGTATTTGGACTGTATATGACATACATTTTAGAAAGGATAATTGAATATGCAGCTAATTACTCCTATCTGGAGAAACACCTGCCTTCTACTGGCATCTAGAATGAAGACGGTAATAGAGTTGAGTGATTCCCAAGATGGCTCGATGGTAGAAGAAGCATTTGTCCTGTGCAGCGGGAGGAGAGAATGCTGTGTAACCAGTTGCCCACTTACCTTGGGTCACTGTCTTTACTTCTGGGGGCTCAAATAACATTAAAGTGAAACACATAATTTTTCAACATGAAATCTTAAAATACAACAAGAAGCATAATTGATTTTAATAGTTGGGATTTGGGAGCAAGCCTTTATTTATTTCTGCAATTTTTTGTGTGTGTTTATTTTTGAGAAAGAGATAGAGCATGAGCAGGGGAGGGCAGAAAGAGAGGGAGGCATAGAATACAAAGCAGGCTCCAGGCTCCTGGCTGTCAACCCAGAGTCCGATGCAGGATTTGAACCCATGAATCATGACATCATGATTTGAGCTGAGGTCAGAGGCTAAATTGACTGAGCCACCCAGGCACTCCTGTGAAAGCCTTTTGTGAAGAAATTAATACAAAATGGATTGAAAGGCATTTTTTAAAAAATCAATGGTGAGTTATACACATTCAATGTGCGAAAGATGTCAATTCTTCCTAGATTAATATACAGATTAAATATAATTTCAAACTTAATCTCAGTAGGGGTTTCCCTGGATCATGATTAGCTGATTCTAAAATGTATATGGAAGAGTAAAGGGCAATGAAAACCTCCAGAAAAACAAGGTTAACAGAACACTAAGATTTTTACATAGAACTGTAGTTAATTAAAATAATGTGCTCTTGCTACACACTCAGTAAACAGACTAATACAATAAAATATAGTCCAGAAGTTAACAGGCAGTATAGGAAAATTTTACTCATGACAGAACAGGCATTGCAGATGGATTAGTCAATAAACAGCGAGAAATATTGGTTATACATATAGAAATAAAATGGATTCAACTTTACAAACAAAAGAAAAATTACAATGGAATATCTTTATAATCTTATGACAAGAAAAATTTTCTTAATACACAAAAAAATGTATTGTAGAAGGAACAGTCTGATGAATATGATTACAATAAATGAAAGATATTCTCTTGTTAAAAATAAAAAGAGGAGCACCTAGGTGGCTCAGTTAGATGAGCGTCTGACCTCAGCTCAGGTCATGATCTCAAGGTTTGTGAGTTCAAGCCCCATGCCAGGCTCTGTGCTGACAGCTCAGAGCCTGGAGACTGCTTCAGATTCTGTCTTCCTCTCTCCCTGCCTCTCCCCCGCTTATGCGTGCTCGCTCGCTCTCTCCCTCTCTCTCTCTCTCTCTCTCTCTCTCAAAAAAAAGATAAAATAAAACATTTAAAAAATTAAATTAAATAAATAAATAATAAAATAAATAGATAAAGGAAAGGGACAAGCCACAAACTGAGATATTTGTAGCCTAAAACACCAACAAAGGATTCTGAACCAGAATATATGAAAATCACTACAAATCAGTAAAACAAGTCAATAACCATGGAGAAAAATGCTCAAATACATGAACAAGAATTTTGTGGAAGAGTAAATACAAATAACCCCCATCTATTTCATTCACGCCCAACATTTTGGCAAAAATTGAAAACTATGGCATCAACAACCAGGTAGTGTGCAAACTGGTACAACCACTTGGGAAATAATGGCATTTTCTAGTAAAGTTGAGCACGTGCATATCCTGTGATCCAGCAATTGTAACCCACATGAAAACCCTACAAATCACTCTTACATTTGTTAACCAGGAGACATGTAAAAGAATGTCCATAGAGGCAGTGTTTATAACATCAAATATGTGAGATTCATAACGAGTAGGCCAATCAAATGTATACCAGGTAGAGAAGAGCTGGTGTATCCATTCAATGAAACACTCTAGAGCTGAGAACATGAGCAGACTAACTACGGGCATCAGAATGGACGAATCTTGCAACCATGATACTGAGTAAAAGATCTTAAAATCATTAAATAACATTATACTCTAAAGTTCAAAAACAAGCAAAACAGAATATTATTTCCAGATATGTACACAGGTAGTAAAGCTATAAATAAAGCATAGGAGTGAGTTACCAAATGCAGTATTAAGTCAACCACTGAAGAGCAGGGAAAGAAGAACTAATCAGGGAGGGGCCACCGGACGCTTATACAGTTCTGACGATGATTTTGTCTTAACCAGCAGGGCGGGAGCATATAGTGTTTGTCTTCCTATTACTATTAAACCATATATGCACACTAAATAACTTATCTATATCATAAATTGTATAATGAACAATTTTTGAAGAAGTGATTATCAAAGGACACAAGGTTGTGGTAGATGAAGAAATTACTATAAAAAAGCGAGTTGGGCAGGAGCATATTTTTAAGCAGCAGAGTGCGGTGCAGAATAAATACTATGAGCTACAACTCCGCTGCGTCATTAAATTTAAATAATGGAAGAGAAAAAGGAGGAAAGAATACTACTTTGGGGGGTGGGAGAATGATGGTTTAAAATACCTTCCATAATACAAAAGTGCTCATTATTCAGATAAATTCTCCAGATATGTATATGCGTATATTAGAAGAGAAAAACAAATACATTTGCTCCAAAAGGTGATAAAAATTAACTGGTATTTTTCATGTAAATTACATCCATAGCAAACCTTTTCCAAGTTGATGATGAATCATCCTCTACAAAGCTTCTTAAGAAAGAGATCTAAAGGGCACCATCTTTTTTTTAATTCACGTTTAAAAATATAATAGAAAGGAAATTTTCAATTTGGGAGATGCCAGTGAGAATGGATAATTTTCATTTACACAAAAAGATAAGTAAAATTCCTTTCAAAGGACAGAAGTGATGGATATATAATTAAGCTTAGGCTAATTGGGACCTGAGAACAATGTAATACAAAAGTAGTTTTAGAAAGAAAGTGAAGGAAGGAGGGAAGGAAGGAGGGAGGGAGGAAGGGAAGGAAGATTTCAAAGTCAACTATTCATTATTAATTGCATAACACACTACAGAGTAACAAATAAGATTGAAACAAAGACAAAAAAAATCTAATCTCCAAATAATTATTCCCAAGACCTTCTGAAAATACAATGAGCATATGGGTCGTCTAGGAGTTTTTAGTGCTACATTCATTTGCCCATTAAACCGACAGAACACTTTCTCTTTTATATTTTATTATGAGGCCTATGAAAATCAGGCTTAATGCCACAAGTCTACAACTTAAAAAATGTGATAAAAGCATAAAAACATTCAATTTGGGGATGCAAAGTTTTGTTTGGTAACTGTTTTGCTTGTATTTCCATAAGATAGGACATACAAATTACGTCCATATGTTGAGAGAAAGAAGCCAGTAGAGAAAGAAAAATCAAAGATGTAAGAAAATCTTTAGTCAGCAAAGCAAGTCCTAGAATGAGGTATTAGGAGGCAATGATACCAAGATCAAGAAAAGAGCTGGGGAAGATGACGGAAGATCATGACGGAAATGACGAAGATCACTTAAAGAACAACAATCAAATCTTTATGATAAAGCAGTGACTTTCCATGGATTAATTAGCAGCCCCACTGGAAACACTGGGAAATCTATGAAGGCAAGTTTGGTTATCACAATGATAGATGGGGTCAACTGGAATTCAGTGAGTGGGGACGTGAGCTACTAAACATCCCCTGTTATGTGAGACATTCTTGCACAATGAAGAATTCCGTTACTCCCATCTTAAAGCACATTCCAAACCTTTGTCTCTCTTCACACTTAGGTTAACTTATGCTAACTTTGGCCTTAACTGGTGCTGTAGGATAATTAAAGTACAACTTCCCAGACTCATAAAAACTTCCACCTGTGAAGTAGATAATTTCAATTTTAATAAAATATGACCTAGGCTTTTTTTGAATCTTCCTAAACAATGGATTTATTTATCATTTCATTATTATATAGATTTTAATGTTAGGAAACTTTCATAACTAACGTTTTACTTGTTCATTCCTTTACCTGTTGGGTTTAAGGAAACCAGGAAAAAGGATAGCAGACTGATAGTGTTTGAAAGACACTTAACACTTTCAGGAAACTCATTTTCATTTAAACATTTGCCTATTTTGGTAGCTATTCAGCAAAAAAGGCTGTAAGATAACAGTAAGGAAGTCCTAAAAATATCAACAACGTACTCCATTCTTCCCTGCAGGACCTGTAATATAGGATCTCTAAGCCCTTTATTTTTTTTTAAGTGCATTTATTTACTTTGAGAAGGACAGAGAGACAGAGAGAGCTTGAGCCAGTGGGGGAAGGGCAAAGAGAAAGGGAGAGAGAGAATCCTAAGCAGACACAGGGCTCGAACTCACCAACAGTGAGATCATGACCTGAGTCTAAACCAAGAGTGAGAGCCACCCAACCACCCAAGCACATTATTAAAAGAGACAACAGATCCAAAATGGAGTCACTTGTGCTAAGCCCACATAACCAAAGCAAGACTTAATACTTTAATTAATTAGTGTCAACCTCTCCCAGGAGTGGAACCTTAAACCAGTCAATCTGGAATTACCTAGCCAGCCCTAGAGAGGTAATATGATAAATCCCTATCATCTCCCAGAGGAAGGTCACCTTGCCTGAAACAACCTACTAGTTTGCTAGCAACTTCTTTGTCTCACCTACTTCTTCTGATAAAAGTCTCATCTTGTACAGCTCTTCAGAGCTCCTTTCTATCTGCTGATAAAATGCTGCCCAATTCATGAGTCATGGAAGAAAACCAATAAGATCTTTAAAGTTTACTCAGTTGAATTTTGGGTTTCATTTTTGTTTTTATTTTTAACAAGTTATTTTTCACCATTAACCATAGAAACAGAGACAATCCATTGATAAAGTCTAACCTTAGAAACTTTAGGAAATAACATAAATCCCTATTAGCAATCAAAACTAATATGCAACTCAGCTTTTTATCCTGTAGCTGATCAACAGATCAAGAATTAGGGAGATCATAATTACAAAGAAGGCCACCCCTGTTTTTAATTGAACTGCAAAGAAAAAGGTAAACTTTTTTTACATAATGAAGAGCATTCAATGCATTTATGATTTCCAGTAGATGCTAACAGTGACTAGTAAGCTGGCTTTTACTTTATTACCCAAATGTACATGCCATAAATTATCTCATTTATACTGAGGATCAGAATCAAAAGAGAAATTTAAAACTTTTTCTCAGTGGGCAGTTAGGTGAACCACAAAACACAATGAATCTGAGCTTTTGAGTTTCCCTGGGGCCAATGTATTAACAGAAATAAACTCCTCGGTACCTCTCTTTAGTTAATATGTGTCAGGGTACAAAGTTCCATGGGTCACCAGGGAAGGAAATGTTACAAGTGATTTTACACAGATAATTCTGGTAGAAATTTCGTCTCATGTTTAAAGGCATACACAAATTTACCCTGGTCTTTGACCTCTGTACAAAACCAGATTCCATAGCTCTGAGTTCTGATAACTATCACTAAATGTAAAATCTCCTTCCTGGCATTTCAGTGCTGTCAACATTCCTGAACATTCGAGGAGAAATCCCTAATTTTCCCTATATTCCGTAGTCTTCTATACTACAAATTAAGCACTTAATAAACATATGACAAAAGCACCTACTTCATTTTTCCCATCATATTTTATAAACTCTGGCTAGTGGTCAGGAAAATTTCAAAATTTTATATTTATTTCAGTCTAAGCAATATTTTTTTCCTGTGAAAGAAGAGAAACAAACAAAATAATCTTTGTATACTCCAGGTCATTACTTCATTATTTTGCTTTTCATATACGGAAAAGAACACACACACACACACACACACACACACACACACACACACACATTTTAACCTTAGTGGAAAAACAAGTTAGAGATTTTTAGTATCTAAAAGTATAAAACACTAGCGGCTATAAGCTCTTTGTACGTAAGTGCACCTAGGAATTCGCTTGATATCTTTATATGATTTAATTAAATTATATTTAATATGGACCCAAGAAAAAAAATTAAAATGTCTTCTGGAAAAAAGCGTGAAGATACTAAGTTTAGTGAAATCATGCTGGAGGAAAAAAAAAAAAGACTTAATAAGGGTGCCTGGGTGGCTCAGTCAGTTGAACGTCTGACTTCGGCTCAGGTCATAATCTCGCAATTCATGAGTTCTAGCACTGCATCAGGCTCTGTGCTGACAGCTAGGGCCCTGGAGCCAGGTTCAGACTCTGTGTCTCCCTCTCTGCCCGTTCCCCTCTCACACTCTGATTTTCTCTCAAAAATAAATAAAAACTTTTTAAAAATTTTAAGACTTAATAGTTTGGGAGGATTATAAATATGAATGTATGAAGAAGGAATTTTATGATCAAAATGGCCATTGTTTAAACTTTATTTTGGTATTTACACGTTTCCTCAAAGCTCTACATCACTTCCCCTGAATCCATAGATCATAAGTTCTACAGATATTTCATCAGGGCATTGACCAATTTCAAAGCTGAAAACAAAAAATTTAAAATATGGACTTGACATTCTGTGCATTTGTATTCTCTGCCATTAGCTATTTAAATACTTGTCATTTGATTTATTATTGACTCCCTTTTCAATCTGAGGCACTAGATTATGAACACTGCCTCCATGAGACTTTCCTCATGGCACACACAGAACTATATTATAAATGCATTTGTCTGTACAGCCTTCCGTGCTGAGGCGGCCTAGGCTCCGAGATGGTTTCTAAACTGGCAAGGAACGGAGCCAGGATTTTAATCCAGGTTTTCTGACATTAAGCACCTTTCATTATACAACAGTCATCTCCCTAATGAGGTGTTGGTCTATTAATGAGACTGAAACATCTCTATCTTCCTCTATGCTATTGATTTTTTTTCTCCCGTTAAGTGAGACTAGAGTCAATGAACAAGTGTAAGAGGAAATAAAATTACAAATTCAACCCAAAACTAGGAAGTCTAACTCCTAGAACGTCTTCAGTGTCACACTGACCATGCCATCCCAGCAGTTACAGGAAACAATGGGTCCTCAATCAGAGAAACATCCCCATTAGAAGGAAGGTAATATTTGCTTAATTTCTCCTAATAATTTATATGGGCAATGCTCAGAGCAATGAGAACACTCATTACTGACTGCAAGAGTAAGTAATGCTTGTGAAAAGATACATCGAAGTCAAATGACTACTTACTACACAAACATTGATTGGATTTCAACACATCAAAAACTATTAAAAGGAATCCAACCTCCTGGTTATTTGCCACATCACAGAAAACCCCTGTTTTGTCTTCTCTTCCTTGTTTTGATATAAGATGCAAAGAATAAAAGGCTGAGGATTTCATCTTAACTCTCTTGCCTTGTGAGACAACCAAAAAGTGAAACCAATAACATCTACTGTTTTTTAGTGCAGGCTCACAGTAGGACATACAATTATATATACTTATTCCACAAATGACATTTGGTATCTTCTTCCCCTGATGCAACAAACACTACACAGTATTTGCCTCATAGAAACACATTCCTTATCAATGTTCGCTGGACATTTTGTTTTCTCTTTTGTACCGCCTTTCAGATTTTATGGATTAGAGTTGAAAAGTCAACACTTAAAAATAAAGTGTGGTTTGGAAATGGTTATCTGTAAATATGAGTTCATTATTCCCCTCTGACAAGCACAAGTAAAGTCAACAAAATATGTTCTGCCCATGTTTGACATAAAGAAATATTTTCCAGATGACCTGGAGATTGTAGACTTTCTGCAAAAGCAACTTCATTGTAAATGAATGTACACGTACACATGTATAGGCATTCCCCCGTCTACAAACGTGTCCACTCACAGAGTGTTTATAAATTTCTCCTCAAGTTTGAAGTTTGTGTATATGAGTGTGTGTGTGTGTGTGCATGTGTGTGCACTCCCGTGCACAGAGAAAGAGAAACAAAGAGTAATATGGTGGATATTTTCCCAGAGTAGGGAGTTACCTATCCTGTTTTCCACTATTTAACTATTTTTAACCAGCTTCTGAACTACACTTCTGGGACATCTACTATGATCCACGGACAGACACACCAACTCCACACAAGAGGTTGTTATAACTGAAGAATGCCCATCTCCACCTCAGACCTCCTGCATCAACTTTTGCATTTTAACTAGACCCCCCACACACACACACAAGGTCTCCCAACTACTTCCCAAGTACTTTTGTCTCAGCCCTTCCAACACTGAATGCCATCTACGACTGCTGAGAGACCTCAACTCACACGCACGCAGGTCCCTCCCCTACCGCTCTCCACCTGTGCCTCACAGTTCCTATGTGTGCTGAGAGCATCAGCCTCCATCAGGTCACCTGAGTGGAGACCAGAGGCTGTCTCAGATTTCCTGTGCTCCAGGAAGGCAAGAACCATGTCTGTGTTGCTCTCTGTTATGTCCCAGCACCTTGTGACTACTTGGAACTTCATGAATATCTACTGAATGAATAAAACTAGTAACCATGTAGATGTGTCCCTACATCTCTTCTCTGTGTCCACATCACTAGAGTCTCTTAATTAGTCTCCTGGGCTCTGATCTCTTCCCCTATCAGCAGAGGAGTTTAGTTTTATGAAACACAAATACTGAGTGGTGTGTCATTGAGATAAAATAAATGTATATTACTACTACATCCATATGTCTAAAACACAAATCAGATGCTCCTCTTCCACACACATCCTCCATATGCTTTAAAATCGTTTAAGGTCTCTCATAGCCTAAAAAACAAAGTTCAGTGCCTTAGCGTGCCACTAAGGGTGACAGCGGCAGTGCCACTGCCTGTTCTACCAGCATCAGTGCTCCCTGTCCCACCCACCTGTCTCAACCACAACCCATGTTCCACCCTTATTGAAGTATAGCCATTCCTTGTTCCCATCTGAATTCTCAACTCCTCAACTTGGTATGACTCGAATCCTTATTGCCTGTAAGTACAAAGCAATGTATTGGGTTTCTACTTCTGAAAAGTTATATTTGGGCTTAAAAATAACAAACTTAATCATGAAAATTTAAAATATATGCCAATATACTTTCATAAACAGTCATGAAGTATGAAAACCAAACACCTACTATAAAGACTACCTCTTAATTTTATTGAAAGGTGTATCTCCGCATGGGCTAACTGGCTGAAAAAAATTTTTTTAAGTCTTCTTATTTATTTTGAGAGAGAGAGAGAGACAGACAGACAGATAGAATCCCAAGCAGGTTCTGCACTGTCAGCGTGACATCGAGCCCGATGTGGAGCTCGAACTCACAAACCCTGAGATCATGACCTGAGCTGAAACCAAGAGTCGGATGCTTAATCAACTTATCTATCCAGGTGCCCCTGAAAATTCTTAATGTACAAATCCAAATAAAGTAAGACTAAGGACACCTTTTATGTTTCTACTGTATTACCTGAGCATTGACATTTTTATTTCTCCAAAGATCATCCTAAATCCTTCAAAATATAGGCAACATACCTACTAATCTGTAACTGCCCATTTGATGTGCATGAATCCTTGCAATAATTTTCTCCAGGTAATACTGCAAAGAGGTAGGTTCCATTCAGACCCCACTTGAACCTTAAAAGTAAATACCACTTTTGGTTCTCATGACTGGGGTCTCAAAAAAAGCATAAAACGTGGAGCTACCACTCAAGCTGAATAAATTGGGGGTCCCTAACCATGTAATTCCAAAATCCAAATTTCATACCATTTTCACATCTAAAAAAGTGCCTTTTTTAGATTCATCAGCCCTAGAAATGTGTTACTCCCAAGCCCCTACACAGAACATGCATATCATCCACCACTAACTCACCTTAACTCAGGGAAGCACTATAGTAAAGGCTTTCTTAACTTATCCCCAAAGTAAATTACCTAATCCCTCTTTTATGTCCGCATCGTACCATATAAAGACTTCTATCACAGCTTCTGTTAACAAGTTATTTACATGTCCATCTCCTACTAAACTCTAAAGCTCTTGCTTGGGTGCATTATTCTTGTCTTCTTCCTTTTTTCTCAAATACTTAGCATGGTGCCTCACACTGAATCAACAAATCTCTGATATGGTTAAAGTAACATTAAGAGCCACAGATGCACAGCCCTGTTGAAGGTGTGCAACTTTCTAAGCCCTAAGGGTTCCTATCTGAAGTCAAGAATTGAAACTCTCTGGGGCCTGAGATCAACCCCAGTGAACCATGACCTGGACATAAAAGATGACTTGGACTTGGAGAACAGGTGGAAACTGGCAACTGAGGCATGCCCATGGCAACACGGTGAAAAGGCTCACACAGCAATGAGGTGGAGGAGACTGGCAAAGGAGAAAGGAAGAGAAGGAAAGAGAAAATAGCAGCCCAGAGCATTCTAATGAGAGGTCTTTAGTAAAATAAGTGCTGAGAAGATATTATTATATATATGTTAATATGTAATATAGGATATATTACATATATAAATAATCCCACATAGACACACATCACATATTTTCTCTATTAAATATTTTTCCACATGTGATATGCCATCAACAATGCTATCATAGACCTCTTAAGTATATAATGGTCATTATAACAGAAATATTAATAAGGCAACTGTTGGTGAGTTGGCGACTAAGAAATTTACATCACAAAATGAACTTAACATGTGTAACCCGACATAAAATTGGCATAAAAATGTATATGATAATAGTCACAAAAACATATAATACATGGAGTGGTCATTTGTGTTCACTGGGCCAATATTTCCAATGTATCCAATTCCAGTGCAAGGAAAGTGGAAGTTCACTGCACAACAGCAGAGCCCAGCAGTGCTTCTCAGACTGAACTGCTTTTTTTACCAGACCCTACTGAGGTCTGCAGGAGCATCAAGAGCAACACGTAGAAATTTTTATAACACGCTGACAATTTCATATGTACTGAACTTAATAATAGCCTTGTGTTTTGGTTTTTAATTAGATTTTAGAAAATAATTGTATTGTATTGTATGAAAGAAGCAATCTGGATTGGAAGGGGAAGGGACAGGAGCAAGAGGAGGAGGAGGTAGAGAGGGAGGACTGGCCCTTTCCCGCCCAGCGCTGGAGAAGCCCTGCTCTACAAGGTATAATTCCACCAAAAGCCCACCCAGGTGTGCTAATACTGGTCTCACACTAGAAGCCGAAATGAGCTGACAATTCCAGATAAAAGATCAGAGACCACTTCGATTTTGCTATTTAAGCCTCTCGTAGATGTGGAGCACTGGAGGCAGTGCCTTCGTGAGGCAACTTCTTTTATTTATTAGATGAGTGTATTGGCACTATTTTTCTAGGGGGAACTGAAAACATCCCTGCTTTAAGGAAAATAATCTCTTTGGATGGATTTAGAATAAATACTTTCTAGAGTCCATTTCAACCCTAAAATTCTCTGATTCGCTGATTCCATTATTGGCTTAATGCTGAGAAATGTGCTAGCCTGCAGTTTGAAAAATAGTTTATTTGACAATGGGATCAAAAAAGGAGTTATCGGTTAAACTTATAATCTGTACTGTGTACAACACGATATAAGATTGGAGTCCTCAGTCCAAGAGATAATAGAGGAAGGCATCACCCAGGAGAGTGAAGTCATTCCTTTACTTGTAGGACAGCATTAAAAAAAGGAAGTAAGGAAGGGGGAGAGGGAGGGGAGAAAGCAAAGGAAGGAAAGAAAGGATGAAGGGAAGGGGGAGCAATGTAATTTGCCTCAAGAGATGAGACACACAATTAATAAAATGTGAACTGCTACTGATCAACTGGTTTGTGAGAAGGTTGATGTTTTATGTGAATGAAACACCATCATTAAAGATGGGAAACTAGCAAACTGAAGTGATGTGATTCTGAGTAAGCGAGAGACTAGGACTCACTATTTCAGCTGCTTTAGCTGGGGTGACCTCATCATAGTTCTAAATAGACTGTCCATTATAAGCATAAATTATCTCCCCATGAAACTTTGATAGACTAGATACTGACCTGGAAATTAACAATCAAGCATACTGCAGAAAAAATTTATGTAAGTGAACCTTTCTGCTTATAACCAGCATGGTGCTGATTAGAGACAAAAGCAAAACCGTGGCAATTTTTAAAATTGCTATTGTTAAAATAGAATTAGCTTAACTAGCAATGAGAAACATGGAGCTTCGCCTGTCCTGGAAATCACTCCCTCCTGTGCCATAAAGAATTGTTGATGGAGAGCAATTCTTACCGGGAAGGTGATAGTGGCTGAGCAGGGAAGAATGTTCAGGAATTTGGTTTTCCTATTTAATAAACTACTCGTCGATGAATTGCTCTCTCAAAAACACTTTTAAGAAACTGTGGCATATTTCCCAAAGTGCATTTGGTAGGGTTTTTTTTCCTTCCTAAGTCATGATATGTCACCAAAAATATGTCATCAAGTTTGGGTATATATATGTCCCTTCTAGAAATATTTTTCCAATATAGTTATTATTTGTGAAAGTCATAATATTCTCATTTAAACAATACCTTTCAGTCTGTATTTTTAATACTATTTAAAATTTTGAAATAACTGAAGCAACAAAAAAATAATTATTATAATTTGTTGCTGTCAAAACAACTTGACTCCAACAGCTTAATATTATTTGTTGTTGTGAATTAAATCCCTTTCCCTTACAAATGTTTTCTTTAATAGCTAAATTCAAAAAAGTTCATGCTTCTTTTTTTAACTAATTTATTTAATTTTGAGAGCGAGCAAGCGAGCAAGAGAGAGAGAAAGAAAGCAGGGGAGGGACAAAGAGAGAGGGAGAAAGAGAATCCTAAGCAGGCTCTGTGCTTGATGTCATAAACCACGAGATCATAAGCTGAGCGGAAATCAAGAGTTCAGCACTTAACAGATTGAGCCATGCAGGTGCCCCAAAAATGTTTATGTTTTTAAGGGAATCACTTTAAAATAGGGGCACCTGGGTGGCTCAATCGGTTAAGCATATGACCTCAGCTCAGGTCATGATCTCATGGTTCGTGAGTTCAAACCCCAAGTAAGGCTCTATGCTGACAGCGCTGAGCATGGAGCTTGCTTTGGATTCTGTTTCTCCCTTTCACTTTGCCACTCCCCCACTCACAAAAATAAACAAACATTTAAAAAAATTCAATATAGGTGAAACAAAAAACTGTAATTAAAAAACTATGGTTATTCTTTCATGAGAGCAAAGGAAGGTAAATTCCTAAGGGTCCATTTCTGTGGAACACATATAATTAACCACTTTTTGCTAAGTTATTGGGCAATATTTATACTATTATACTATTTATACTATTATGAGCACACATATTTTCTCTGATGAACTACACAGTGCACTGTGATATTTTCTCTTTTGTAAAATTTTATATTTTTCCTAGATTTAATTGTTGCCTTTCTTTTTCCCTTTGCATAGACTCTTCCCAAACTCTCCAACACTAAAATAATTTAAAATACAGGTTGTCCTATGCTCAAAGGTATCAGGTATCCGGTAATCCCGTCTTGAAGCCCTCAATTCTCCTGCTCCAATTTGAGTAGGTTGATCCCAGACCTGTCAAATGGCTACTATCCTGTGATTTTCCTTCACTACTTCTAGTTTCTATAATGTTGGAGGGGCATCCAGTGCCAGTTGGACTCTCAATCCTTTGTACACAGCAAAAGATTTATTTTTCTCACTTAAAGGCCTTTAGGATCTGGTCTTCATGCCTAGAGTTCTGAAATTTCATGATGATGTTATTGGCTCTTTTTCAATAATTTCATTATGAAATGGAATGTACAAGTTTGTGCCCTTAAGTTCTGGGACAATTTTTTGATTACTTTGTGAATGTCTTTTCTTTCAATTATGCCACTCTTTTAATGAAAACACTATCAGGTTGATATTATATAGTCTGCTTGTTATATTTTCTAGGATATTTCTATAATGGTCAAGCTCTTCTATTGATTAATTTTATTCATCTTTCAATTCTTAAAACTTCACAAGATCTCTCTTAGTTCCTTAATTACTCTGATTGCAATAGCATTACATTCTTTTCCCTAGATGCAGTGTCTTCTCTCATTTCTCTAAGTTCCTTTCCTTTTTCATTTAAGTCATTTTTTCTGCTCCTTAACTATTAATTGAGTTTCTCCAAGCTACTTTCTGGTAGTTCTTGCCTCCTGCTGCAGCCCCTTCCTTTCTTTTTGGAGGGTACTCCAAATACATGGGGATCCATGGATATATTTAAGAGTAAGAAAATAAAATCATGCCTGGGAATGCTATGGGCAAAGGCTGCAGCTTATCAACAAATAGATTTCACTGTAGGGTGAGCAAGCAGGGACTTGGTCTTTCAAATATCAAAGATATGTAGATCTGTTCTTTTTTTTAATAGTTTATTATCAAATTGGTTTCCATACAACACCCAGTGCTCTTCCCCACAAGTGCCCTCCTCCATCGCCACCACCTCTCTTCCCACCTCCCTCTTCTCCTTCAGCCCTCAGTTCGTTTTCGAAGTCTCTCACGTTTTGCATCCCTCTCTCTCCCCAACTCTGTTTCCCCCTTCCCCTCCCCCTGGTCCTCCATTAGGTTTCTCCTGTTCTCCTGTTAGACCTATGAGTGCAAACATACGATATCTGTCCTTCTCCACCTGACTTATTTCACTTAGCACGACACCCTCGAGGTCCATCCACTTTGCTACAAATGGCCAGATTTCATTCTTTCTCATTGCCATGTAGTACTCCATTTTATATATATATACCACATCTTCTTGATCCACTCATCAGGTGATGGACATTTAGGCTCTTTCCATGATGTGGCTATTGTAGATCTTTTCTGTAGAGCTAGCTTCTCCAGAAAATAAGCTTTCACTAATCTCCTGTCTGAGAGTTACAGGCCTGCCTACCAATGCTCATGGGGATAAATCCATGGCAGGAGAGAGCTGGACTCTACACTGGTAATCACGCAGACTGCCTTCAGCTGTGCATGGAGTTCCCATGTTTAGAATCGCTCTAGTTCAGTAGCTCTAAGTAGGGGCACTCTAGTAATTAGTTGTTGGTTCCTACAGAGGAAGGAGGCCTGAGGAGCTATAACATAACTTATTCAAACTTTCCCTAAACCTCCCTATTATTGCCCCCATTTTCACCCCCACCTTCTACAGTATCTACTATTGCCAATTCCAGTATTTTCCAGGGTTCTGAAGCATAAATTCACTTCTTGCTTGTTGGTACCTCTCTCTGCAAGCACTAGGTATTCAACTCTCTCTGCTCTAGTAATCTTTCCTTTCAATTTATATTACCCAGAAACTCAGGACATTTCCAATCTATTATCTCCCATCTAATTCGTTTTGCTCACGTGTGTTCCTATCCTTTTTGTTCTGATCATTTTGGTGAGGTGTACAGGAGAAAGTAGAGGCAAACGTATTTACCCACATTGCCATGTTTAACTGTCATCTTCAGATCTTTATTCTATGTCAGAAAATATGCCACGCTTGACACAATCAAGTTGTCTGAATTTTATTACAGAAAAGAATCACTTGGTCACATTATTCATTCACCTTCCTGACTTAAGAATTTTTTGTCTTTGCAGAAGGTGGTCCATCAGCATCAAGCAACAAAAACCAACAAACGAAATCCGGCACATATTTATGAACAATTCAACTACCTAGAGTGATTTCTTGCACTCACTTCGGCAGCACATATACTAAACCACCTAGAATGAGTCTCACAATTTCCTTTGTTATTGGAGAAGGAAGGAAGCCTCAAATGACCACTCTCACCTATGCGTTCACTTTCTACAATTCACGAGACCAAATCTATCAGTCACATACAAAATACAGAGTGCTATTCCTCTCCTTGGCATCCATTGGAAACTTCCCAGCTAGTCTCCCCTCATAGACTGACAATCTCACATAATAACAGCTGAACTCACTGGCGGAAAGGCACATATGTTGGGACAAGAAGACAGGACTATGACAAAAGGCATTATGAATAAGTGGCTTCCTTGCTATTTGCCATTCCTCCTACATCCTCCATACTGGCATAAAGAAATCTCTTACCGTGTGCTGAAATAGCAGACGGGTTTATCATAGTGTGATAACAGCCAAAGAAAATTCCAGAATGAAAAAAAGACTGACTTTATAACAAGAAGAAATATTTGATGTTGGATTTCAATCAAGGTTTGAACCTACTTCATGCATTTCACTCTCCACTGGTAATTTTAATAAAACCAAGTGAGAATTCACCATGATCCAGTGAGTTTCCTGTAAGAATCAATAAAACAGAAAATATAAGGGCCATAGACAGTTAGCACTGCTTCTGCAGAGATTCATCTTTCCTTCAAATTAAAAGTTTTCATAAATCCAACTAAGAAAACAAAAAATAAAAACAAAACAAGAACAAGAAAAACGTGTCTCTCATAAAAACATAGGGTTACCATTGACCAAAACATACTGTGAGTGCCAAAGATGGCCTAGTTATCAAAACAGTTAAGGCAACCTTGAGTAACATACAGCAACCTGGAGAACTGTGAGAGGCCCCCAGCTAATCAAAGCTACTTATAAAGATTAAGTCATTTTCTTTCTGTTCAGAAAAAGATCAAGATGCCCAATGAGTTTACCAACTACTTTTAATTATAATGGATGCTTAGGCAGTATTAAATGACTTAGTATGTGTGATTTCTGTCTTTAATGGGAAAAAATGCTAATAAAAGTACTGTTAAAACCTGAATTAGATTTCTAACAGCAGGACCACATATAAACCATCCTATGAATATGTTAAAAGTCAGCCAATTTTTAATAACAGGAAGGATAAGAGCAGGGACCACCTCTGCCATTACATTTCTAAACCTCCCCTAACGTTTATAATACAGGTCTATACACTTGGAAATGCTGTCAAAATTGCCTTTCTAATGAGACTGGCTCAAAGTACTAACATAGCCTGCTCCTCAAATGTAGATCAGATAATGAGAGTTTAAGCACTTAGTGCACACGCCGTAGAAATTAAAAATGAAAAACAAGGTATGACACCTTCTCAGAATAGTAAAGTACGTTAAAGTATATGCTGAACAATGAAACAAGCATTGAAGCCATGAGTTCCTAGTAACAGTATAAGATGTTGATTTACTGATTTGGGGGGAAAGGCTTATAACAACATAAAATATTTTAGAATATTGTGAATGTTAAAGAGATGTTCAACAATTAATTATTTGCAGGTGCCGAGCATGTAATGAGAGCTAAAATGATGGTGCCTTTATTTTAATTATTATTATTTAGCGACTGCTAAAGAAATCATTCCGTTTAAAGGATGCTGTTTTCCAGTGAAGACGGAGGTTTAGATATGGGTTGAGCCTAGCTGGTTCTTTCCCTCTATGCTCTAGAGCATGTTTTTAAATTATCCTTCACATCAATCATCCCCCACATGATTATTTATATGTCCTCCTGCAACACTTGATCATGAGCCCTTTGAGATCAGGGAAATATTAGGCTTCTTTGTGTCCCAAGCACTAGGCTTGGTCTATGAAAAGTACACCATGAATGGATAATGACAGGAGCCCATACTGAAGGCAACCCAGGCGTTATGCTGATTTCATTTCTATATTCAGACAATGGACCTACCTAAAGCCATTTCCTTGGTAATGGTCTAGGGCATGAATAAAAAAATTGTCTCCCACTCAAATAATAATTTTAATCAACTGGGAATTTTAGCCTGGAGCCTTGTATTAAAAAAAGATTCTAATAATGAATTTAGGTATAGCAGCAAAGGTTGCAACTCACTATGGACACAGAGAGCGAATAAACCAAGTCTATTCAATATCCCAAGGCTAGATTTAAAAATGTGATGGTCTCGGGGTGCCTGGGTGGCTCAGTTAAGCATCTGACTCTGGATTTTGACTCAGGTCATGGTCTCACAAACTGGGTTCTGAGCTGACAGTGTGGAGCCTGCTAGGGATTCTCCCTCTCCCTCTCTCTCTGCCTCTTCCCCACTCGCTCTGTCTCTCAAAATAAACATTTGTTTTTAAATGTGATGGTCTCGAATATGTAAAGAAGGAGTCCTTATAAAAAGATATCACTGGAATTGGTTAGGTCATGAATAAACAACAGAACACAATGAGTGTTACTAATTTCTTTTTTTTCTAATGTGTAAACACATCAGCTAGAGGACCAGGCAAAAGCAATTTGTGCAAAAACCTCACACATGTCATCAACAAAGAGTCTTCAGTAAAAGCAGTACACACAGAGGAAGAGGAGAGGGAGATTCAAACAGTGGTTAGTAAGGATTATACAAATGGTGAAGGTGAAAACAAATGGAGAAATATTTTCTCAAATAAATATCTTAATTATATATTATTTAAAAATATGCATTCTTTTTTTTAAGGTTTTTTTTTTTTTTAATTGAGACAGAGAGACACAGAGCATGAGCAGGGGAGGGGCAGAGAGAGGGAGACACAGAACTGAAGCAGGCTCCAGGCTCTGAGCTGTGAGCACAGAGCCCGATGTGGGCTTGAACCCATGAACCAGATCATGACCTGAGCCGAAGTTGGCTGCTTAACTGAGTGAGCGACCCAGGTGCCCCTAAAAATATGCACTCTTAAAATTTCCTAACTGCCAATCTTAGGTACATGTCTGGTGAAATAATGTTGAATTCTATAAAGAATATTGATATTCTAATGGTTAACTTAAATTTCTGAAAATGAATATCTGGCTTGTCAAATGCTTCTGAAAAAATATAGCTAATCATTAATTAAATGATTTTATATGTACAACCTTGTCTATTAATTGCTGGTAATTTTAATTTTCAAAAGCTAATAATTGAGTAATTTTAAAAGCAAAATAATTAATAAATATAATTGCACTAGGGTGATTTTATATACTTTTTGTCTTCCAGGAATATATTTCATCATGTCCTTGGGAAACAGACCATAATTAGTTATGACAATTCTCCACAATATGACCCTATTCATTTTTGATGGCAAGGAAAAAATGTCTTCAGAAGATTCCTGACCAGAATTATACTGATAATAAACTACACAGTTCTTTTTTAAATGAGAAAAAACTAAAATTATTGCTTTAAGCATATATAATATTTTTAAATTCGGGTATCAAAATATCAAATAACCTTTTTATACAAAGGACATAATTATTTGATAAAGAAGTCTCCTTCCTCTCATGACCCCTAAAAATAACCAGGAAATGAACGTACCTTAATCCTACAAACTGTCAATATGCTGATTTTCAAATTTTATTTCTTATTCTCTCCAACTCTTCCTTCCCTTTTTCTACTGTCGCTGCACATGAGTCTTGATTCTCACCAACCTCTGAAGCAGGTTACCCAAAACAGCAAATGAGCCATGTCATCCTTTGGCTTTACAATCTACTCACAGGGCATCATTATTTTGCTGCATCAGTACCAGCCTCCTCATTTCTCAGTACACTACATCCACCCTTCTGTGTTTCCGGTCTAAGCAGGTCCAAGTTTCTGCATTGAACTCTACCCCCTGTACAATCTGGTGCAGTCATGTCCATCCGGCGTTCCGTACCCTTCCGAGCAGCTAACTTAGTACAAGAGAACCAAAGGTCTCCTGAACTGCAGTCTAATTCTCAAACCAAAGACAAAATAGATAGCTCCCACTTTATACACTGGGTCAATGGAAAACACAAGAATGTCACGTGGAAACTATAAGATAGTAGGTGTATACTCCAGGCTTGATCTTGTGATCTTAATCCTTAACTCCACCATGGTTCAGCCTTCCTATTCATGAACTGCTTAAATCTATGTTTACTGTAAGAGGGTGGGTGCATGTGCTTAACTGATGTGATCACTTTGATTCTGGATTTGTTTTCCAGACCAGGCTCACCGACAATGGCTAGGTTCAAAAGCACGTATCATCAGCTTATCTGACTCTTTACATTGCTCTGCTTCAAAGAGTAAAATAAATCACCGGGTGAAAAATTGAGCCCAAGAAAAGAGAAAAATCTTACTTCAATGCAATTCAGCTTACCTGCAAGTTTTCCTTTGTCCATCTCTGATGACATCAGAACTCACCACAAAAAGACATTTTAGAGCAAAGAAAACCAGGAGAGAATTCTCTTGACAACTCATACACAGAGAATGGCTATGTTTCATCTAATTGCATCAAACTTCCAACTGGGAAAATAATCTAGAACAATCTAACGATGAGCATGAAAATCACATTTATAAAGTAATGCAAGGCATGCCTTGGAAAGAATGAAGTGTGGTCAATACAGAAAATTCCCACTGTATAATATTTGTGAGAAAGCCATTTGGAGAGCAATATATATTGCATAATCCCCTCATTCACAGAATTCATAGAGAATAGAATTCTATTATATAGGTATGAACAGAAAAGAAAGAGTATGCACAAGAAGCTATTTACATGGGTTACACTGGAGTGAATAGAAAACTTCCATCTTAACACTGAAATGCCTTAACATGTAGTAACTATTCAGGAAGAGCATGTTTGGAAAAGAGCACACAAGTGCTGAAAGGCACACCACAGGTCATCTCGAGTGCTTTATGTTATGGTCACGCCTTCAAGTGATGTCTCCGGATGCCTGGGTGGCTCATTCAATTAGTGTCTCACTCTTGGTCTCAGCTCATGGTCTTGTGGTTCATGAATTTGAGCCCCGTGTCTAGGGTCTGGGCTGATAGTGTAGAGCCTGTTTGGGATTCTCTCTCTTTCTCTTCCTCTCTCTCTCTCTCTCTCTCTCTCTCTCTCTCTCTCTCTCCCCCTTTCTCTGCCCCTCCTCCACTTGCTCTGTCTCTCTAGAAACAAATAAATAAACTTAAAAAATTAAAATAAAAATAATCTCTTGTCTTCTAACCAAAAGTTAAGAAAGTGTTGAAAACCATTCCCATCTTATTTCAAAAGGAGGTATACAAAATGGTGCTAGCTATCTGCCATTCAAGAAATGGATTGGCTTTCCTTATCCAGGGAGAAGAAACACTACTTTATTTCTACAGTTTTAAGCCTTACTGGTTCTAAGTTTTTGTTTGTTTGATTTGGGCTATTTTCATTCTTGGGCTGTATCAAATAAATGATCCAAGATGCTACTGTGTCCAAAATGCAACAGCAAACATCTAACATAAGGAGTATAGAAACATTACAGAATTCTATCTACTTAGATCTAAAAATGGATCTCTAAAACAGAGTTAACATGTGCTGACAATGGCAGGGTAGAGTCCTAACTTCATTACTTAGAACACATTGCTTCTCTATTAAATATGAAAATGGTTATGTCTCTATTATCTCTTTCATTATCACCTAATAGCATCATAGACTAAATTACATTACTAACTGCATGGCAAAGATGGCTTCAGTATGGTTTATAGAGCCAAACAGGAAGTTGTTAAAACCAAATCATCCACTGGTGGGGCAAATCTTCTTGGGCACATAGCATTTTTGAGGAGGCAAAATCATACACCAGCGTGTGGAATAACTGTTGAGTTCCTACAACATTCTAAACTTTTTTATGTTCTTTTATTTATTTTTGAGAGACACAGAGACAGTGCAAGCAGGGGAGGGTCACAGAGAGAGGGAGACACAGAATCGGAAGCAGGCTCCAGGCTCTGAGCTAGCTGTCAGCACAGAGCCCGATGCGGGGCTCAAACCCACGAACTGTGAGATCATGACCTGAGCTGAAGCTGGACGCTTAACCAACTGAGCCACCCAGGCGCCCCAAGTTCCTACAGTATTCTAAACAAGCTAAAGATTTAAAGGCGCTCAACTAAATAAATTATTCTTCATTTAATTGACTAAGCTATTCACAATAAACACCTCCTTAATAAATGGCCCAGTATAGGAATATTGACCTGAGAATTTAAAGCAGGTTACCAAATTAGAGAAGGAAATTGTTATCTAATGATGGAATACTGTGCAAGCTTGTCACCATAATCAGGAGGCTGCATGAAATTATGTCAAATCTTTGTAAAAGAGAAAAAGAAAGCAGGGCACGGATTAAGCTATAGGATTAAAAATAATAACAACAACAATAATAATATGATAACAATAGACAAATAAGCCACTGGTATTCCCAGTTTCAGTTTTTCTTGCTTTGTTAAGAACTCAACGTAGGAAGCAAGAGGTATGTATTCACAACTCACAGTGCCAAAGGAAAGTGACTTGGAAATAAGACACTTTGGCCACACATCATATAAACAGGGATGTGAGTGTACCCTGTCCTGGGGATCTGTTGACACTTAAGATAGAAACAATAACAAGGTAATATGCTAAAGAATGAAAAACAGTAAAAAAAAATTCTATTTCAACAAAAGAAATCTACCAGAGGTCAAAAATTATAATTTTCAAGAGACCCTGCAACCAGAGAAGAAAAAAAGAAAAGCTATTTGGTTTGGTAATGCTTTCAAAGTACTGCCAATTTCACATAAGATAGATGTGAAATGACAATACAATTTGGATACTTAGGTATCTTCAAAGCCAAAGGAATTTTCTGAATGAATTATTTATCACTCACATGCAATCGACAAGTATTCCACATAACTTTCTTCAGGCATTCCAATAGGATACCTGTTTCTCTTCTTGGCTTCTCTTTCTTTTTTCACTCCTGAATATCAGAGGCTAAAAATCACTCTTCTACCTGACTGCCCCAAAGACCTTCCTGCCCAGGAACCTTCAATGGTTAACAGACATCCAGGTGAGTGTTTCATAAGGGCACATTCTTAGACTGTGCCTGGACCATGAGACTGCATCCAATTTGGATTTTGTCACAATTACTAGCATCACCTTGTTAGCAATCCAGCTTAGAATACAAGCCAGACAGCTGATGCAAAACAGGAGCTAGAGACTACATGTCCTCTATTTATGATGCTATTTGTTTACAGAGGGACTATCTCTACAGGCTGATAGGACGTTCCAGGCATAACAAAATTAACCCTACAGATTTGAAGGAAGTATAGCTCAACCATAGTCATTCCAACAGACTTTGTAGATCTTGGCTGCTTTCAATAGCAATACTGCCAACGTTAGTATTGTATGACCAGAGCAAATCAACACGTGGTATTGTCTTTGCTGGCAATAATGGAAGTACAAAGTTCTGTTAACAGGAATAGTTTCCCACTATGACTGAGATGTGCAGGGCCTTCCAAGCATTCACAGGAAGGTGAGGAGAAGAAACTGGATGTCAGCCATATGAAAATATCCAAAGAATCATCTCATGGAAGCAAATCTTGGATTCTTCTGCATGTCTCCACAGGGCAAATGTAAAATAAATGGATGGAAGATGCAGCCAGCCATATCTTATCCCTGGCAAAAGAATTATCTGAAAATCAGAGCCTTCCAGAGCTAGAAAGGGTGTGTGAATTTCTTTCATAGACACGTTGAGGGGTGGCTGGCCATGCCCTATCCTGCCGGATGCTGGATGTCTAGGTTTAAAGGCCACAGTTAAAGCAGTATCTGGATTCCTAAGGCAGTGATGAGTCAGTAGCACTTAATTCTCTGACACACAATCCCTTTTTATATCAGAAATGAAATTCACAGACAATATAACCTATCTCACATATATATTTTTCTTAATCAATAAAAGGTACTAACTATAACACAAAAGGATTTTCCAATTTTTAAAAGTTGTTTGTAATAAAATAAGAGTAGTTCACTATGTAAATGCTTAGGCCAGACTTCACAAGGAGGCCATGACAGAAATGAGAGGGCACATACAATGTGTTGCCACATCAGTCATTCAAGTACCAAAAGCGGCTTGGCCATCAGTAGCATGATTTGTTACGATAGTGAATAGTATCCAGTAAAAGATGGAACACAAGCAAAGACTTTTCTCAAATGTATATGACAGCTCCATTTCTGAAAAATTCCCTCCATAATAAAACTGGGGGGAAATATTTTTTGTAGTGCGTAATAAAGTTAGCTTCCAAACTCAGAAAATGATACACAGGTTTTTCACTTGCAGAATGTCTTCAAGAACATCCGAAAGGCTTGCAGAAGAGACGGCTCTGCAATGAGGGTAGCCAGGCCTCTCTAGTCCCCAGTCACACAGTCCACTCAACAACTGTGACACAGATATGACAAAGACATAAAAGTGCCCCCTTGGGTGATCCTATTTTTGCTCAGTGATGGTTAATTTCATGTATCTCTTGACTAAGCTAAGTTTTGCCCAGATAGCCAGTAAAACATGATTTCTAGGTGTGCCTGTGAGAGTGTTTCTGGGGAGGATTAGCATTTGAATCAGCAGACTGAGTAAAGGGATTTGCCCTCTCCCTCCAGCACAGGTGGGCATCACCCAGTCTGCTGAGAGCTCACATAGAACAAAAAGGCAGAGGAAGGGCAGTTCCTCATTTCCCTTCTTGACTTGGGACACCATCTTCTCATGTCCTCAGACATCAGAGCTCCCGATTCTCAGGCCTTCAGACTCAGAGACTTAAAATCAAGTCTCAGACCCTTGGATTTGGACTAAATTAGGGACTGGGTCTCCAGCTTGCAGACAGCAGACTGTGGGACTTCTCGGTCTCCATAATCAGGAGTCAATTCCTATAATAAATCCCCTCTTCATCCATATATTTTTTTTGTTTGTGTTCTGTTTGTTTGGAAAACTCTAATACCCCTGCCCCATTCACATGGACCTTCATCTGGAAACTTTTCAATAAGAAAGAGAAGCTCAAAACCCAAAGCTGAGAAGAAAGTAATGCAGAATAAAGGAAAAGAAAGCCAGGAGCTCCTTGACAAGAAGAACAATTGGTTGCAGAGTCCTTGGTATGGTTCTGCTGCAGCGCCCTCAAGCATTTAAGAGCACGGTCTAGAAGCAGAGGGAACTTTCTAGATGGTCACAGATGGTATCCAAGTAGGAGCCAGATGCCTATTCCCAAGGAAGACAGAAGTGGGGAGTTAGACATCTATGAATCGGTAAGACTCTGCAAAATGTTTATTTGCCATGGTAACTGGTGGAGTCAGGCTTCCTAGGAATCTAAAGTACTGTTGTCAACTTTCATAGCTAGTTCACAAAGAAACAACCATTCTCATGATGTGCTCTGTGACAGTGACCCTGTCAGTCATCATTCAAACCAGGTCACTTTTGACAGTGCAGGTAGATGTTTTTAATAAACATGGCACAAATATAAACCAGAACTGTCCCAGGCAAAGTTGGAACTCGGTTCACCATATATATATTTGAATTTATGTTTAAGTAAGAAGAACTATCAAGGAATATTACTAAATAAATAAAATCCCCACATGACTGCCTAGCCACTCAGGGCTTTTGTCCCCTCCTATAATTATTCTAAAAATTAAAAACCCCAAATTATGGCACCATGAAAATAATTATAGCTTACTACATTCCTGTATATTTCTCCCAAGTCATATATTTTCTATATGACTATGTTTATACTAAAGTATATATATTCCAAATTGCCTATACCAATTATAGTTTAAAATATGTCATATTATAAAATTAAAGGCTTCATTTGTAGAAAAATACATATATAAATATATCATATTGCATACTATAATATATTATGTTAACAGAGTGGTTTGATGTATGTAATCTTATTAAAATCAGCCCTCCAAAAATGAAAACAAGCATGAAGGGGTATATTCAGATCAACCAAAAAAAATAGCAATATCATGAATTACCCTTATGTTTATATTTCAAGTCATACAGGGAAATGGCTGTTCTTAAAATCATTCTTCATGGAAAACAGAGATATTTACATATTAACATATTGGTTCTATGATTTTTAAAAAGTCACCATTTATAACATTCAGACCCTTTAAAATCTTTTCTGAAAGCACGGTTGATGTTGTAAATAAGAATTTTTGTGTATAATTTGCCTATAAACTGCATAGTCTTCTGGAAAGAAACTAAGAAGTCTTTGAAAGGAGAAAAATACCTGAATCCATCCATTGTTTCAGGATAGGACTTTGCTCACAATGGTACCTATTTAATAAATGCTCACACACTAGATGAATGAATGAATGAATGAATGAATGAATGAACTAACAAACAAACCAGCAGCCTCTCACAGGGGAATGTTTAGGAAGATAACTGCTTGGTGACCATCAGCACTCCCAGTGGGAATGCGTCTAAAACACAATACTGCAACGTTCCTCCCTATATTTCTTAGCCTAATACCATAAAGAAACATTAAGATTATAAATTAATTAAGATTACAAATGAAGTCAAGGCTTATTTATCTGTGCCATAGTTTCAGAAATTAAATTATATGTAGCTATAGATTTATTTATTTGAATTTGGTTTAACATCTTTCTACCAACAGCAGACAATTTACTACGAGCAATTATGTCTCAGCCACCGTGGACGCAAAGTGTAACTTACACACTCAAGCAACTTTTTGTTTGACAAACACTTCTCAACTAAAATAAGTATTATTATAAAATTTTTCTTACCCAAGTCTCATGACTTGTGATAATCAATCAGGAGGTACATTTGGTTTATAACATTTGTATAGTGATTTTTAAAACCATCGTCAATAATATACGCCAACTCATTCTGGGTTCATGTAGTACTGCTGAGAGAAAGAGCCTTCCCACTTAACCTGTGTCTCTGTTCTTGCACAGGTAAAAATGATTTATAATTAGCAAATTTATTATAATGACTGTTTTTAAAGTATCCTAAATCTTCTAACTTTTCCCCTCACATGTTAATCACTGATTGAACTTCCTATGTGGTCAAGATTACAAAGCAAAGATAAATTTCATCCCACTTCTATATAATTCATCAGTAAATCTGAATTAGCTGAAGAGCCAGATTATGATATATTAATGCATAATTGTGAAAGAACAATGAGAAGTCCCAATTTTGGGAACAATGGTCCCAAAATGACCACTTTGGGAAAGCAAGCTTTAGGTTGGTCAGGCAATGATATGCCTGTATTTCTACCCACACAATGAATTACATTTCTACTGCTGCCATATATGTAATATCTTGTTGAAAATATGTATCTGTCAAATCTTTCTTTTCCTGCAATTCAGAAGGAATAGTGAGGTTAAGTATAGGCAAAATTCCACACCTGGTTACCAAGAGAAGCTAGGGTGAGTCTTTCATGGGCAATATTTTAAGAGAGAAATAAAAAATAAAACTTGAAAATGACTGCTCATCTAAGGACCAGTATAAGCACTACAGATACAAAGGCACAGGCCCCCTGCCCTACTGAAACTTGAAGTTTGACATATTATTTATTTTTGAGAGAGAGTGAGAGACAGAGCACAAGCAGGGGAGGGGCAGAGAGGGAGACACAGAATCCGAAGACAGGCTCCAGGCTCTGAGCTGTCAGCACAGAGCCCAACGTGGGTCTGATCTCACAGACCAGGAGATCATGACCTGAGCCGAAGTTGGCCACTTAACCGAATGAGCCACCCAAGTGCCCCTGGAACTTGAAGTCTGAGAGAGGACACACATATTTCAAAAGAAGAACAAATATGTACTGTGCAATATGTAATGAGAACTCAGTTGTATATGATCAGAGAAAACAGCTTCTCAAATATATAGTATGTTCTGAATGTATAATGTCAAAAAACGGTGGGTAGACTAAATGACTTGACAAAATTCCTTTTAATCCCATAATTCATAAATTGAGCTTCCCTTGAACCTTAAGTAAGTTAAATTGTTTTATAACATTAGTTTCACATCACTCTCTAGGAGAAAGGATTTATTTGAAATGAAACTTTAGATCAGCGATATGAAATATTTAACAACTTTATTTCCAATGATAAAGTATCAAATCTGTTTATTTTTCCTCTTAAAATTTAAAGTTATGGGGCACCTGGATGGCTCAGTCAGTTAAGCGTCCGACTTCAGCTCAAGTCATGATCTCACAGTCAGTGGGTTCAAGCCCTGCGTCGGGCTCTGTGCTGACAGCTCAGAGCCTGGAGCCTGCTTCAGATTCTGGGTCTCCCTCTCTCTCTCTGCCCCTCCCCCATGCTCACTCGCTCTCACTCGCCCTCTCTCTCTAATATCAATAAGCACAAAAAATTTTTTTTAAAATTTCAAGTTACATATTCCATTGTCCTCTTGGAAATCTTTTCCAAGAAGACAGGTCATCAGATCCACCAAGCAGTTAAATAAAAGATTTTTCCAAATATATTCAAGGTCTAATCAGTTGGTAAAAGAAGTTGGTTCTATTTTAAGTATATGTTGTCTAATAAGTACAGTTCCCTCACTCTTAACCATCAGAAATTGCTAAGAAAATAGCTAGGAAATAAAAAACCTTTGAAACTCAGAATTTAAACTGTCATCATCAGTTTCCATCAGATGCTGAACCCGTGACCATCAGTATCCACATTTTAACTTTCTCCCACCAAATAAAAATTATTTTGTTTGATATTTCCACTTTGTATGTTATAACAAAAAGCATTCAAAACTAGATATAGAAATGTGACTGATACTGAACTACATGATTACTTCAAGTTATGTACTCTGCACAGCATAGTCTGAACCCCATTTGTTAATATTCAAAACAGAGCCCATGAACTGAATATGCTAACCCTCCATTCATTTACATGGGAAACAAGCACATTTATGACTACCTTAATCTTTTGGTAATCTGTACTTTCTGCTCTTTGGTTTTAATATTTTATTTTCTAAAACAGTTCAGTGCATATGGGATACAGAAAGTTGATTGCTTGATAAGCACATTTAGAAAAATATGAGAAAAATAAAAACAAATCTGGAAAGTAGATTGCTTGATAAAGTCATTTAGGAAATATGAGAAAACTAAAATCGAATCTGGAGTGCTTTTCTATATGAAATGCAATCTGAAAAGTTTAGAAGAACAGAGCTACTAAGTCATCCATAACACATCTGTGGGTCCTAACGTAACACTACGTGACTAAAACAAGAGAAATGACATATGTAAAAAAGAACAGTCATTTAGGATGAAATAATATTCAAGAAAAAGGAGAGGCATAATGTGCTCTATCTTCAGTAGTGACTCTATGGCGTTTTCAAGGACAGACATGGCATGACTTTGGTCATCAGAAAGGAAGGGTCTCTGCTCCCTCACTTATTCTGTCTCTTTGAATAAATCATGTAACTTCTCTAACAACAGAATAATAATGCCCACCTCACAAGACCATTGGAAAGGTTAAGTTAAATGATATCCTGCTGATGAGTTCATGTGACTTACGATATATATGATAAGGAATTTGCTTTCCGCTCCCTCATCTAAAAGTTTCAGGAGGTGATTAATGCTAGTCACCTACAGATCTTCAAATTGAGACTCACTTTACAGAGCAGGGGCTTCAAGCACAGAAGGAATAAAGGACTCAGCAGAGCATCCCAGTAGGTCAGAGACAGTGCCAGTCTCTTGTCAAGACTGTCCTAACAATAAGCACCAGCTGTGGTCCGAAAATGATAGCAAGCTGAGATCCACACAGATGCTTGTGTGTCTTTGGTCTTCAACACGGCTGTTCAGCAGACTTGCCAGAGAAGTTTGAGAAAAAGTACTGGTGCTAGAGCCACTCCAGAGATTTGATTGGCCTGGGGTGAGGTCAGATATAGATATTTTTTTTTTGCTTCATATTTGCTGGCTTTGTTTTAAGGTGCCCCAAGAGTTTCTCATGGACAGCAACTGTTAAGAACCACTGCCTCACTCAAATGTAAGTAATCTGAATTCCATCCCCATGACCTATTCCAACACATGATCTCAAACAGGGAGCAGGGACTAATCCTTTTGTGTGTTTTCAGGATCCAAAGATCAGTAATGAAGGACAGAAAGTGGAATGATGAGGTGGGGTAAGAAATTCTCGGTCACTACAAAGGTAATTTGCCAAAACATAGAGACCAGAACCTCTCTAAAGTGACAAGAACTCCTTTCTTGACAAAACTGGTCTCTTTTGAGCCCTCTTCTAGATTACACCTTGTCTTTGGTTTGCTGAACCCAATTTAGCAAGAATCAACTACCCATCCTTGATACCTAATCAAGTTCCTCTTAGTAATTTTCTGTCCACTGACCCCCTCCCTCTGCCCACTGGCTACAAATCCCCATCTGTCTTTGCTGTATTTGGAGTTTAGCTCAGTTATATAATTAAGTTTCTCTCCCCTCCTGCAGTAGCTCTAATAAAATCTGTCTTGCTGTTTTAACAAGTGTCAGAATAATTTCTCTTCAACAGTCCCTATATTCTCCAAATCACAGCCAAAACTACAATGTATATAGAAGGTTAAATATAGAGCCAGAGATTTCTTGAATCAGTGAAGGAAGAGCAAAAGGAGGCAAAGCTGGTCAAGTAGGGAAGACTCTAGAGAGATTTTTTAAAAATTTTCTAGAAGGTATGTGACTAGGGCCCTGTGAAAGTCAGGAAGAGTACCTAAAGATATGGCTATCAACTGCCATCTACCAAAAGATAAAGCAGTAGAAATTATTTGAAAGCCATGCATGGGTTGCCATGACTATGCCTCACAGCGCTTGGTCACATCCAAGATGTATACCATCCTATGATGGCATTTATTCCGATGGTAGTGTTTCCTCTCCTCTGAACAAGTACCAACAAACACCTTCCCTTCCATTGTGCATTTTAGAATCCCTTTCAATGGTATTAAATTGTTTCACCTACTTTTTCAAATCCCTTTTTATGTAAAACCCATTTTTTACCTTAATTGAAAATCCTATAGACACTGCCCCTATCAGTAATGAAGGGGCATTACTTTGCCCCAATGCCTCAACTGTTCTTATTTCACCCAAGTTGGACCCTAAGAAAATGGGGTTAGCATCTTCCCAACTCTACACTGCTAATTCCATTATTATATTATCTAAGAGTTTTTCTAATAGTATGAACTTGACCCAGTCCATTTAGGAACCCTTTCCTCCTCCACGTAGTATCATCTACTAACCTCAGGGTCACTCTGATTCCTTGAAAACTAGACCCATATACTTTTCATCAACCTAAATTCTATCATCACCTGAGCTTTATGCTGGAACGCTATTGGCAAGGGCTGGGTATTTATGTTAGACATACTCAAAAACTCATGGGAACTTAGGTTTATAGATATCACCATTAATAATAATAACATACACTTACTGTGTCCATTACTGTCCTAAATACTTTATCTGTATTAACTTACATAATTATCCTAATAATCACATGAGATAGGTATTATTAAAAGCCAAGGTTCAACAGGACTGATTCTAGCTGCCGAAGTTCACAAGCTCACAAGTGGAATAATCAGATTTTGAACCAAAACCGATGTGATGTCAAAACCTGGGTTTCCCCACTACAGCATTCTGCCTTCCCTTCACCAAATTCTATGTCCTGGCTACACTAGGAGGAACAGCATTGGGTAGACACAAAGAAATTCCTGTTTTTGACTTTTGCTGCAGGCATTCAATCCACAGAGTAGATTTTAATGGCAGACAAGTTCAACTTCAGAAAGCCAACTCAATCGTGTATACTTTCTAGCTTGCCAAAGACGTCTCTGATCCTTTGCGAGACACAGGACTCTTCTCTGGCATCCAGACCCACCACTATCAAGTTCTTCTTTTGTAACTCACACTACACACAAATAATATCAACGTGTCACTATCTAAAGTACTTTACTCCTCACTGAATGCAAAATGTGAGTCTTAACACTCCAAAGATTGAAAATTGTCTTCCAACCCATATGGAAGTCCACTGGGGAAGAAAAATAGAGCCAAAGGGTCACCAGACCACTTGAATCATATTCCAGAAATAGATGGGCCATATGCTTTTTCATCATTTACCAGTACAAATTAAAGATTTTTTACAATCAAAAAGACTGAAGTCAATTAATATACATTATCTCAGGCAGGAAACATACCAGATCCCACACATTTCAGAATGTAGTTTTTAAAATAGTAACATCCCTTTAGCCAGAAAAGGAAGTGTTCCCAGAGCATTCCCACATCCCATTCCCATTTAGAAACAGGCCTTCATACCACTTTGCTTAACACTTTCTATATTCACAGACAGAGGGAAATATACAGTGACCTAATTTTGATCTCCTTTTCAGAAGTTTGAATAAATTATATTTTATTTTTGTATGACTAAACTAAGTTCATAAGAGGAAGCTTTGCAGGATTGCTTAATTTGCTAATATAATCTTATTCCTTACACTAGAAATTTCTGGTCAGTTTGCTACATGAACAGTCTGTGAGGGCTAATATTAATGCGATGCCCCAAGAAAATCTGCTGCCATGTATAGACATCAAGGGAAGTACTAGTGAGTGTCAGACCTGGCTAAAGGAACTATGTCATTGGCCAAAAACAGACATCCACTGGCCAAAACATGTCTCGGCATCTTTCTCTCCCTAAGGCCATATTTTCACTGGGAAGGATAAACTGTTGTTATAACATTCTCCCAGTTATCCACAAGCTATAAAGAGGCACATGACCCCTGAAGTTGATAGGAACAAGTTAAATGAATCAATGTTCAAACACCTCCCAGCGCAAAGTGGACACATCTTATTCAAAGCTATGGAGGAAACATTCTCCCATCCATACTTCCTCTTGCCCTTCCTCACCCCTCATCAATACAAGCTGCAGAAATTAATATCATCAAGCACACCAAGCTCAGCAGAGCAAATGTGTGAGAAGAGTAAATCTAGCAACTATGAAGAGTAACATGGTGTTCCCATTCTAAAATATTCTCCTCACCTTTGCTAGTCAAGCACATATATATCAGTCATTCTAAACTATGTTCTCTCTGTGAAACCTCCTCAAGATCCCTTCAGGGAGTAGCATTATTACATCTCCAAGTGTCATCATTTTAGGGCGTAAATTGTCAAGCTAATGATTTGTTTGCATAAAACAACAAGTTTCAGACTCTGGGATTCTGAAAGCAATGATTTTCAGGTTTGCATTCCCACTACCAAAGATGGCAACAGTAGGCTACTAGGCTCCCAGTAACATTTGTTGAGTGAATAAATGAATAAATGAAGGACTTGGTAAAGCTGAAATTAAGGGAATGTCTGCCTGTTGAACAGGGTTGTTTCTGATAGGGGAACAAGAACTTAAGCAAGTAAAAGTTGCATCAGATATAAATTTTGAGATGAGAATTGGTCTCTATAGATTCTCTGCCCTACTGTCCTCATTCCTATTCTTATCCCTCCATTCAGAAAAAGAACTTGCTAGAATTTACAAATAATTAAACAGGACTAAATAAATATCAATACTTATTTTCAGTGATACAGTACTACGACACAGAATCTCAATGCATTGCTAAAATACAACCAGGAAAGCCGGCAAGGCTTGCACTATCCGGCTTTGTACTCATCACATTTTCCTGGACGTGCCCCTCCTTTAGAGCCATGCATCACAGTGACTTGGCTCCACGTTGCCACTCATGTTATGTAAATGGTGACCTTGGTGTGTGTTTGGAGATAGAATCCCTCTCCACTCTGCAGATTCACTACCTTCTTTCCCTGGGAGTGACGGTTTTCCCAGGTGCTGCTTTGCTGCAGTGTGGTGTAACTGTTGACGTTAATTAGTTTATGCAAATCAGCTAGAAACCATCCCTGATTAATGTCTTCACTGCTTTATTAATTTTGAATACTTTAAGAGGCTGTTGGACATGGATGATGCAATATCTGCTTAGAGAAGAACTACTCGTATGATTAATTTAGACCCTGAAGAACAGTACTTGATCTCTTCTCGTTGATACTACTAATCACACAAAATTTATAACTTAAAACAAAAAAGCAATTGCGCCAGAAACGAAACTAGGTTTTACAAATTCTTTACCAGTGACATTGGCATATAACACCCTAAAATAAGCTGCATGAATCTGCAATCTAAAATTAATAACAGAGAAAGTGTAATGGGTGCCTGTTCTGTGCGGGGCTCCGTGCTCAGGGCCTCACATGCTTTACCAGTCTTAATAGAATAATCTAGCCAGGCGGATGTGAGCAGCAGTTCTGGGAGTCTAATCTTGACCACAGGCACCAGAGCCCAGTTCTTTACCATGATGACATGTGGACCAAAATAGCTCACACATTCAACAAAATTCATATAGAATTCAGGGAAGTCATTTTTGTTATCACTGTTCCTTCCAAATGTTGATGTTTTCTGACTTTATTTGTACTAGTTCCTCCACTAAGCACTAGGTTTCCACAAGAGCTGAATTTATATCTCACATTGCTCTGCATTACCCACAAACATAAAAAAAAAAAAAAGCAGTGGCTTGTACTTGTACAGGTTTTACTGATTTAATTTTATGGTGAAAATTATTTTTCATCATTCTGTTAAAAGTCACAACCATTTCATTCTCCTCAAATATCTTTCTAAGTAGTAAATACTCACTTAAAGATATTTCTGATATAAATGGGAAGTGTTCATTACTAGGACCCTCTGACTTTTATGGAGATGGGTAGAAGCAAGATGTTGAAGGAAATGAACGATCCTATGAAGTCATTTATTCAATAAATATTTACTCATTTCCAGACACTGTAATCGAAATGGTTGGATGCAGTTATCTCCCACCATGAGTGCACAGTCTAATAGATGAAATAACAGAAGTGTAAAAAGCACTCTAATATGGCATCCTGTAACTAATTCCAATTTAAAAAAAAAAACCTACAAGAAAAGAGCAATTGGGGTACCAAGGAGATGATTACATATGCTTGGAAGTATCAGAGGAAGCTTCTTGAGAGACTCCTCATCTAGACTCACTGAGAATCTCTGCCTCAGGCAATCGGAAGTTGGTAATAAAAAGGAAACAAACCGGAGCACTAGACACATGCCTAAAAGAGGCCGAGGAGTCCTCCAGCACAAGCACAGATCCAGATAAAAAACAACTGGGAAGGTGAACTGAAGTAAAATCCCGAAACCCCTGAAGGCTGGGCCAAGGGACTGGGGTCTTACTGGAATGCATCACTTATTTATAATAACTCTCGGCACACGTGAGGTCTGGCAGATGAAGAAAGGTTGTCATTATTGATGTCTGTTTCTCAAGAATTATTTTACTTGAATATGAGATCATCAGATTTCTCCTTTCTGATGAGTGCCCATGTCAACGTTACGGAAAGAGACTTTGATTTCCAGTCTGGCAATCTTACTATCTACTGCGATGCGTTCCAGATGGAAAACCACTTTACCTCTTTCTCTCATCTCCAGATACCTTATTGTTCAAAACGGACGGTTAGGTCAGGTGCCTGTAGCCTTGAATACTCTCTATTTATCAAGCCAAAACGGGTGGCAGCCATATTGGTATAAGACATAGGGATTGCTTTGAGCAAGACCCAGCCCAAATATCACCACCTCATAAAGGCCCCAAACACCACCACCCCCCTTAGGCTGCATACCATTTTCTTCATTTATACAATTCATTTCATTGATAGAATCCCTTGTCTCAAGTTGTGCGCTATCTAAACAGAAGACCATCAAAGCTAAGTTATAACTTAATAGGTAAAGTGCTACAGTAGCAAAGAGTTAGTACAACCAAATCCATGTTTAGTGGTAGAATAAGGAATTCCTGGGGGAAACTGCTCCTTTATGAAAGGAAACCGAGGGCTGCACCTGGAGGTCCAGGCGGAAACCCAGGACAAAGGCTCTTGGGCCCCAATTTGGGGCATTCCATCCACTGCCCCAGGCTGGCCTCAGACAGCTTTCTTAGATGGCCGTGCTCGGCCTCGCCTGTGCTCCCAGGCAGCTCCTCTGCATTCCAGCTTGGCCTGGCCCCGCTGCGGCCTGCCCTTGGCCTTTGGACGCCTCTGGTCAGCGTCGCCCTCTGGCCTCTGCTCCCTTCCTCGCAGCTTCTTGCCCCGGGGCCCGTCTTCGCTTAGCTGCCTTCGGGAACATGTCCTCATCAGGCTCCTCTCCCACTGCCTGGCGGAAATACTCGGCTTCATCCTCCTCTTCCTCTCGCTGGCCAGTCCCCTCTGTGTCCGGGGGGGGCACCGGGGTCCTCAGCATCACTATCCCCACTGGCCTCTGCCAGGAATAAGGAATTCCTGGAGGGGGTGACATCTTGGTGGAGGTCAAGGAAGTAGGATAGGGAAAACCATTTTATATGGGACCACCTAGCTACAAAGAACAGTCCCACTGAAGTAATTTTAAGATAGGGAGGTGAAGTAAGGATACATATACCAAGGAACCCAAACGAAACAAGCAAACAAAGAATTCAACCTCAAGGAAATTAAATGGCACAAGGAAGCTATGCCACAGGAGCCTCCACTCTAAGTGACATGTATGTGACTCAGCCTCTGTTCATATGTCTCCAAGTGTCTCTCCTCACTGATAGCCAAATTCCCAACCCTTTATTCTGCCTCTTTTGTCTACCTCCCTTCTTTCATGTTTGTAGTCCTTCCTTCATGTCTGTAGCCCCCCATAACCTTGACTTGCCAGGACTCAGGAAGGATCCAAGTCTATCTCATTCTGTCTCACTGTACCGTCAGTCATGGTTCTCTCAGGATAGGATCTCTCAGTTAAAAGTGTTAAGATCTGGGGCACCTGGGTGGCTCAGTCAGTTAGGCCTCTGACTTCAGCTTAGGTCATGATATTGCGGTTTATGAGTTCGAGCCCCACATCAGGCTCTGCGCTGACAGCTCAGAGTATGGAACTTGCTTCTGATTCTGTGTCTCCCTCTCTCTGCCTGTCCCCTGTTCATGCTTGCTCACTCTCTCTCTCTCTTTCTAACATAAATAAACATTTAAAAGGTTTTAAGAATACGACCAGCCCAGTTCATCTGTTCATGCCGATGTACCGGCTCCTCATGGCTCAAAGGCCGCACTTTGTCTAATTAGCTGTTTCTGAAGGTAGAAGAGAAGGGGTGGGGACTGTGAGAAGCAGAGCTGTGCCACCCACTTCAGCAAGGACCATGGGAAAGGCAGTGTAGGTATGATCATGTCCAAACGGTAATGTCCCAAGCAGAAAGAGACCAAGTATAATGCACAGAGGTGAGAAAGAGAAAGGCCTGGGTGAGGAATTACAAGTTCAAAACAGTCAAGACACAGCGCATGACAAGAGATCACAGGTGCCCATGGAAGACACTGTATTGACAGAAGATAAATTAAGGTACAAAGAGTCTAGGTGAGGCTGCTGCCAGGTCCAAGGGGAGAAGGTGAGAACCAACAAAGACAGCGACGGTGGTACTAGAGGGTAGATGATGTGTTTCAGAGGAATTTGAGAGTTGTATTTACTAGCCTACCTCATCAATAATGTCTACAAAATGAGGAAGAACTCAAATAGGACTCCCAAGTTTAAAATTTGGACAACTGGGTAAAAGGCAGTACCATTAACGAAAACAGAAGAGGAAGTAGGAGTCATTTATTACTGGGGTGTGGGGGGCTCTGCAGGGAAATGAGAAGAAAGGAAATGGACAGGAATGGACACTAACAAGTTATCAGGCTAGGTTTAAGGTGAGTGGTATATCCAAGTAGAATAGCTAGTAGGTAGTCAGATACAGGAGGCTAAAGCATGGAGAGGAGCCTGAGCCAAAAATGAAGACTTGGGTGACCATTCATGATTATATTCTGTGAGAGCTCCTGGGAGCGTGTGAGAAAAGACAAAGTGCAGAATCCTGCCAGGAGGCTTTCACACATCTCTTAATGTAGACACACAAATGGGCTCAACTCCCCACCAGATTCGAGGCAACCCGAGGACGGGCATGTCTCTTGGCACTGACATACCGGGTGCCAAGCACAGATCGTGGGGCATAATATGAGAAGGAAATCTACAAACTATCTCATAGAGACTGACTCCCTCTTCCTGAGGGGTAGGGAGGTCTTATTTCTAGTATGGGGTAGTTCAGGAAAGAGTCATAGAGAATTTGGAGTCATTATAAAATAATAGTATGAAATAACAATTGATTCCACACAACAGTTTCATTGTGTCAAATAACCGAACACTTGATTCTGTATTTGGAATAAAAACTTGTTTTTGCCATTGCTTACCAATGCCTGAGTAAATGAGACAAACATACCCATTTGTCAAAACTCACCAAACCATTTCTATGATATCCATGAATTTTACTATAGATAAAATGACCCTCAATTAAGAAATAGCTGTGATGCCCGGGTAGCTCAGTTGGTGAAGAGTCCAACTCTTGATCTCCACTCAGTGAGTGATCTCAACATTTGTGAGATCAAGCCCTGAGACAGGTTCTGTGCTAACAGCAGAAAGACTGCTTGGGATTCTCTCTCTCCCTCTGCCTCTCCCATGCATGCTTTCTCTCTCTCTCTTTCTCTCTCTCTCTCTCTGAAAATAAATCTTAAACAATAGCTGTGGAGAATGTGACTAATTAAAAGAAAACAATTCATTATTTTGTTTTATTTTCCCAGAAAATACCCATTTATTGAGCACACACTTAGATCCTTAATTAGGAGCTCAGCATACATAAAACATGAGTATGAGAAAAGTTCTTACTCTCAAGGAACCCACGGTTTAGGGCTAACCCAGACATAAAACAGATCACTGCAATGGATAATAATTGAAGCAAGAATAAAGGGCCAAGGGTCCAATGAGACTGTATGAAAAGGTTACAATCCTTTTTGTCTCCTCTGCGCTCCTAGGTCATATGTCCAAGGGGAAATGAAGCTGAAAACCACACTTCCTAAACCATGAATGAATGTATTGCCAGAACTATGTGTACTGATTACATATGTAACTCATTAGAAGAGACAGACAAAAAAAGAAAGCAAATGCAGGGTAATAAAGTGTGCTGCTGAGTGCGCATTATTGTGGTTTAAGCAGTAATACTGCCCCCCCTCCCATTATACAAACCCCTGTGCGCAGGACAAGAGGGTGACGGGGAGAGGAAGACTAGGAAGGCTAGCTGCTTTAAAAATGAATGCTAGATAATGTTCATTACTTAAGTCATCTTACATCACTTCCAACAATACCAAGTTCAATTCTACTCAAACTCAACAACTCAACTCACGTAGGCCCTAGTACTGAACAACCCTTAAAAATATACTAATGCTTCAAGTTGACAGTTCTAACTCAGACAGATAGATATTAGATTAATTTCTGGAAAAAAAATCATCTCACAGAGATTTTACTTCATATTTTCATTTGACAGAACTCTCAAAGTTTTCCCAAATACTACAGATAGTGATTTTTTCAAAAGTTGGGTAAAAGGATGTAACCTTTTATTGTTTTTACCTCTAAGTGTTTTCGAACACTGTGACACTGCAGCAACTCAAAACAAGAACTACAGGAATTATAACTAAACACATAGGCCACAGACGACGTGTCTTTAGCCAGTCATTTTAGTCAAAGAAGCAATAAACTTTTATTAACCCATATGGTACACACTGTTTTCTAGAATATCTTTGAGTATGTGGCTAATTGTAGAAATTGACTTCTGAAAAACAGTTAAATACTGTATCTTTGAACATTGAATAAATATGGGTATAAAAATCATCTAAGTATTTCACTAAAGGGAAAGAATCATGGTAATTACACATTTAAAGTAACTGTGCATTTTAATCACTTAGGGCAAATTAACAGCAAAAAGGAGGGGAGGGATTCACTTCCATTACAGACACATCAAGACACTCTGTATAAATTACTTATGATTTATTCCATATATATTTATTCTACTTGACATAAGTATAGACACATGCAATATCCATCATGTCTTGGAAATACATTCTTTGAATATTTAGGAGAATATTTATGAGAGTCTCACATTATTATAAAAATTTTATTGTTGGGGTTGTTTTACATACTCTGAGATATTACTAAGCTACATCTTTTTATCCCTTTGTAAAATGCTATTCCTGGGGCATCTGGGCAGCACAGCCAGTTAAGCATCTGACTTAGGCTCAGGTCATGATCTCAGGGTTCAAGGGTTCGAGCCCCACATCAGGCTATGTACTAACAACTCAGAGCCTGAAGCCTGCTTTGGATTCTGTCTCCCTCTCTCTCTCTCTGTCCCTCCTCCCACTGACACTCTGTCTCTGTCTCTGTCTCTCTCTCTCTCTCTCTCTCTCTCTCTCTCAAATATTAAAAAACTTAAAGATTTTTTAAAAATTAATAAAAATGCTGTTCCTTTTCTTAAAATGCTGGAACTCCCCTCAACTCTTAAAAAGAATCTCTTAAAAAAGAAAAGAAAAAAATATACTTTATGCTAAGTGAAATAAGTCCATCAGAGTAAGACAAATCCCATATGATTTCACTCTTATGTAGAATTTAAGAAACAAAACAAAGAAGCAAAAGGAAAAGAGAGAGAGGCAAACCAAGAAGCAGGATCTTAAGGGTAGAAAACCGACGGTTCCCAGAGGGGAGGTGGTGGGGCGATGGGTGAAACAGGAGATGGGGATCAAGCAGGGCACTTGTGATGAGCACTGAGCCAGTACATGGAAGTGGCGAATCACCGTATTATACACCTGAAACTAACATTATACTGTATGTTAGCTAACTGGAATTTAAGTAAAAATTAAAAAAAAAAAAAAAAAGAATCTTTCTCTTGATAAGACTTTCCAAAGAAGAGGAGTTGCTACTTTGGTAGGTAAAGTATTCACACGATGTAGATGTTACCCATCCACTTGAGAGTATCATGTAATTTTCTGTGTGTTAATGGTATGGGACACCCCAATTTTTATCCTCCTCACAAAACAAAAACATCCTAAAATATAATAAAGCTGTTGGTTAGCTAGTGACAAGTTTGTTACAAAATGTCTTAGCAACGGCTGCACTGTTTTTCCGTCTCTCAGTCATCACTAAGTGTTCTCAATCATCATTTCAGAATTAAGTAACATTATTCCAAAACTGAACTAAGAAAAGTATACCATAGTATTTAGTATTGGCAGCATTTTAACTTTTAACGTTTTGTAGTACACTGAATATTTTTACAAAAGATATTTTATCTTTTGTTTCCAATGTCTATGCTTTGGAAACTAACATATGTTGGGTAAGAGATAAACTAAAACAAGTGATCTCCTTTACAAGATGAAATCTCTCTGGGTGGGAAAGACCACCCCACATTCTACTGATGTTGTTCCTCATCAGCATATGCTGGAGTGCTTGTTCATACTCATGTTAAAGTGACTAGCAAATTATGGAAAATTAGTTCATTCTTAATATTTAGTGCTGTAGGGATTAATATTCCAAAGAGGAAATGGCAGGTGGACAGACCTGATAAAATGCTAGTGGGATTTAAATGTTTAGCAAGGAGTAGTATAATTTGCTGTTGCCTAATGATAAAGACTACTGGCTGAAGAAAAAAAGACACTTCAACTATAAAACCCATAGTCTTATAACTCATAAAATAAATTGTTCTAAGGCCCCAGGAATTAGGCATATATAGCAAAAAGGTTGAACTGTAGATTAAAATTGAATTCCCCAGGGTTAGCTTATCCCATTTTGTTCAGTAACCCACTGAGTAACAATATATATGGTTCTATGGCTAAAGCCAGGCAGAACAGCCACTGTCTAATCATATTTAAATATAGAAAACAAGGCTGAAATCAAGAGACAAGAGCATCCTTTAAGAACGTAGATGGAATGTCACTTGGCTCATACTGCCAGCACCCAGGCACTAACAACCTCACAGGGCAGATTTCCAAAGCAAGGGTCTGGCAATGAAGAAATGCCTGGGATAGAAATCACCAAACTCTTGACCGTAAAGAGTTTATAATCCTGTGTTCCAAAATGTTGACCTATCTGGCTTCAGCCTGTATCAATACAATACTGTGTCAACATCCATATCAGCCAACATGTGTCTAATTTTAAATAGTGATTCCCAGTTAACTTTCTCAATGGGCAATACTTTCACTGGTTTCTTTACTCACGTGGCCACCCACAATTAGTATTCCAGGTCACAAAATATATACACAAAGAATTCTTAAATCACCATAAAGAGATATTAGTCTCTGGCCATAATCTTGAGGGTGCTTTTTTACATAAAGACTACTTTATGAAAGCGTTCACATATTTTCTTAAAGATATTTTATTTTCCTATGCAAGCTGATTCGTCATGGCTAAGTTATAAATCTAAGACCATATCCTGTATGGGGATAAACTTATGAGATCAGTGTGGTTCCCAGAAGTTTTATTTCTGTCAAAGGTTGGAACAAATGACTCACCAAAGTTACACAAATTTTCACAGCAGTGGGTAGTATGTCTATGCACAGAAATCTGGTGTGAAATGCATTTAGTCAGAGTGGGTGATGATAATTCCCGGGGGTGGGGAGGGGAAGAGGGTCCCACCAATCTACGTTGCTTTGGATATCAGACACATCAAAGGTCGTTATTTCTGTATAATCTCCTAAGTACCTAAAGAGATAATATCACTGAAATGTCAATCACATAGTTTGATTACTATAAAATGAACCTATTTACTAGCTTTATTGTCTTCATTTTTTTCCCTCACCGTTAAAAAGAAAAAATAGGAATATACTGGTTAATGGGTGCATCGTGCATATTATTACCAAATCCCTGGAAAGACTGTGGAAATAGTTCTTACTTTATGTACCCAGTGTCCACTGACATATCTCTATTCTCTTGTTCATTTGTCTCATTTTTATTTGATGCCAATCCAGCAGCCATCACCTACATTTTTGTATTCACAGTTTAATTCACATAGAAATTCTCCTTATTGGGGTGAGCATTTAAATGACTTGACAAATTTGCACCTGGACCTTACCAAGTCAGCAAACGGTTCTGCATGATTACCAAGAGTCTCGTTACATTAACTTGCCTGCTTCATTTAGAGCCCAGACCAAACACTATAAAACAAAAATGAGTAATCCCATGTACCAACTAAAGAAATTCCACCATATTCAGTTTCTTGCTAAGTACATGTTCAAGTGATGATACTACTTATAGAAAATGTCTTTTTACTTTGTGAATCCAAGTGACACAAAATAGTATCTTCCAAATGAGGGGCTATTTTTTCCCCATGAAATATCAGCCTTCTATAGCCAACAAAAGCAAGGGATTCAGAAAATGTAAAAGAAGCTTCAATATTTATTTTCAGACTGTGCTGCTCACCTTTTGATCCTGAAAGCAATGAAAGCTGGACACAGAAACAAATCCTCTTATATAGGCTGGTATTCATATAGATTCCAAATGGCTCAAAAGTACCAAATAAAATCTGCCTGGACTCTATTGGTAGGATCTGATCATCTAAACTGAAAAGCTGAATTTTATCAACATAGAGTGTATTCTTCCATACACATATATGTTTATAGTGGATATGTAGGTCTGGATATAGTTATGTCAGTCATTCAGAACATATCCAGATGTATGTACTACACATAGATTGTTCTGCCCAGCATTTTTAGTTCTAAAAAAGGGTCATTACCTTTCCTAACAGTACTTTGAAATATATCTGTTTCACCCTTGGGTTCCTTTCAGTGTACTAAAAATAATCAATTTAATAACAGTATTCGTATATTTTCACAGTGTCTCTTTTTTAATGTTTATTTTTGAGAGAATAAGAGAGAGACAGAGAGAGGGAGAGAGAGAGAGAGAGAGAGAGAGAGAGAGGGAAAGCACCAGAGGGGAGAGGCAGAGAGAGAGGGAGACAGAGGATCTGAAATGGGCTCTGTGCTGACAGCAGAGAGCCTGAGGCAGGGGTTCAACTCAGAAACCGTGAGATCACGACCTGAGCCAAAGTCAGAGGCTTAAATGACTGAGCCACTCAAGTGCCCTTCACAGCATCTTTCAATGCATTCTCATATTCTGAAACAGTGTCTGAGTCTCTGGTCAGGTACCATGGGTGTTGTACAACAGACTGAAGCAAAGACACAGTGAATGACTTAGGACCAAATAGGACCCAGGCACTGTGACACCCAGGCTGGGGGCTCATCCCTGTCTCCTGCTGTTCTGCAGTAAGGATGCTGTGTCCCGGAGCATTAATAAAGTTAGTGGTATTTAGCTCCACTAGCGTTTCAACACGGTATTAATAAATCTAGTTAGCAAAGTTCATATAATAACATCACTATCTATGGAGACTATCATTCTGACCCTGGTCTCTTCTTTCTTTCCCATTTTGGAACAAGGCTAGGAATTCCAAACAGTCAAAAGACCATGTTCAGATTCTTTCTTCTGTGTCCTCCTCCTCATCAGCACTCTTCTGGTGCTTATTCAGTAAGAGTAGCTGGCCTGGGGTCACAGCCAGCCTCACGCAGGGTTCCTGGAGGATTTGCATCTGCTCCTCAAATGGCTGAACCACTTTGTGGAAATCCCCTGTAGCAACAGCACTTGCCTTAGTGGGTGGCGTATCGGCGCTCAGCTTTCATGCCTGAGAACTCCAGCAATTGCCTTAGTGGTTGGAGTATTCTGTGCTCAGCTTTCATGCCTGAAACTGCCACACTGAACACAGGACCTGGCCATGCGTTGGTGATGCAAACACTGTCAATTTTTCATCTGCAGACTGATTAACACTTAGCAAAGCATCTTTATTCCATATAAAAGAACTGTGTGATACCCAGATGTTTCCATTACAGGGCATTTTTAAAGTAAATGCAAAACAATATAGTGTCAACACTGGCTAGCCTTTTTAGTTTTACAAAGCACTTTTTTTTAAGGAAAATCAGAGAAACATTTCATGTTATACACAAACTAAATATCTCAAATGCTTTCAAAAAAAAGCTATCTTAAAAAATGTACTTCCATCCCGTTCACAGAATCCCTAGCTTAGAACCTCTGATTAACAAAACAAAAAAGAAAGGTTTTAAAGATGCAGAGGAGATGTTACTGTTAATTAAATCTTTTATCTGGATTGATTAGTATAATTCATTATTCACTACTCCGCTGGACAGATGTGTTAAATTACAGTTGAATCAGAACACTGCTAATACTGGATTTGATCACATTAAAGCTTAAAAATACCCACACTTAAAACTGAGCACTCAGATTTCCAAAGTGTTTTTCCTGTTCAACGTTTTTTGGTATCATCAAGCCCGAATGGTTGCAACTGTCTTATTTTGGATATGTTTATGCTAATTACCTTGTGCAATCATTTCAATTTTAGGAGTACAACTTTGTAGTTTCAGAGTATTGCAATATGAAAACATCTGAAACCAAAACAGCTTACTCTAAATAATTTGCTGATATGTTTTATTAAGAGGGACATTTTTGTAAATTTTATTTAAAATCAAATTGATGAAGCTTAATGACAGTTTAATAAAATGCAATAAAATCAAGAGATTGCTTAAGCTATCTTGATGAATGATATTCATCTGTTATCACAAGGTCTTTTTCCCTACAGGAGTTATTTGTACAAAACTAAAATTATGAGAAAACTACAGAAAACATGATTTCCTTAAAATTGAGTTATTTTTGAGTAAGAAGAAACTTATAAAGGATTATCAAATAGTCCTTTGAATATGCCCTTTAATGAACTGTGCAAATGAATGGAACATATGGATATCATTTTCCTTGCAATACATGTGGGTAAAAGTTACAGGAAATATCATTAGCAAAATGTGTTGCAGGCTTGATTACGCCTCCTAATATTTGAAAGATAGTTCGATGTGTTTTATAAATGCAGCATGTGCCACATTCCTAATTATTACTCAATTCCACATCTCCTCTCTCATATCTTTTGAATATGCTGAAGTGATGATAATGTCCTTCAAGATGAAAAGAAGGCAGGCTCAGCAACAGATGAATCACAAGCGCTCTCCTTACACACTGGCTTTGTTCAAACTAAGCACTGAGCGGGAGAGCTACTGCCCAGCCGCTTGGGTGAGGCGGTAGGCATTATGGGAGGGTCAGCGTTACCCCCAAACCAGCCTTCCACGGCTGGGGGTGCAGGCCTCTGCCTCCTGCCTTCTCTGTCCATGGCTCACTTCTGGCCAAAATAGCCTTATGGAATTCTCTCACATTCTCAGGGTGACTTTTAATTATCTATTTGTTCTTCCTAAGTTTCCATTTAATTAGGCGGGGAAGAAAAGCCATCTCTTTTTTTTCTATTTTATTTTATTTATTTTGTGCAACTCTTATTTTATTTTTTTAAATAGTTTATTACCAAGTTGGTTTCCATATAACACCTAGTGCTCTTCCCCACAAGTGCCCCCCTCCATGACCATCACCCCCTCCCCTTTTCCCCCTCCCTCTGCAGCCCTCAGTTTGTTTTCATATTCAAGTCTCTCTCATGATTTGTCTCCCTCCCTCTCCCTAACTCTTTCCCCCCTTTCCCCTTCCCTATGACCCAGCAAGAAAAGCCATCTCTTTACACTATGCCCCCTGGACATAAGAATCCCTGATCTTATCCATATTCCTTCCATCAGCAGTTGGACCATCCCAAAAAGCCGCATAAAATGCAAAAAAATGTCTAATAGTACAAAAATTATCACAACACACACTATACACGTGGGAATTTACAGCATAGACGGATACAGCCTTCTCCAAGTCAGAAGGGAAAAAAGTTACTGGCACGAGGTGCCTCAAATCGGGTCTGAAAAGCAGGCCTTCAAGGTCTCAGATTGTGTTGGGACCAATTCTCTGTGAAGTCACTGCTGCCACTCTGCCCCTTGCTCCTACTCTTGTCGGGTCACATGTGGCTGCAGGCACGCAGAAGTCTGGGGATAGTTCCCAGTCAGTCTTCTGCACATGTCTGTCGTGCCAGGCTGCCAGCTTCTGGTACTTTCAGATGTACCTGTTGTCCCCTACACGGTCTCATCTGTATTTTTCATATAGGTTTAACTTATGTAGCATATATTTATAATGACAATCCCGAATAAGAATATCTATACTTCAACAATTTAAAAAATGTCCTCGAGAACAGTAATTTTGTCTCAGTAATTTTCACATTTCTGACATGACCTAAGAGACCCATCACGAATATTGTTAACTCTTTAAGCACTGTTTTAAGAGAGAATTATTGTTCCTTTTCTCCATCTACCAAACACATACACACACACACACACACACACACACACGTGGCCCCCGACACAAACATACACACACCCACACAACCCATAGAAAATAAAGTCTCAGTTTCAGGTGAGAAAACAAATGATACAAATCCATCTTCTGACAACAGGATAAAAAGGACATTAAAGATATAAAAAGAACCATGATTTACAGTCTAACTCACCAAACTAGGACCACAGTGTGCAAAACACCACTGTTTAGCTTATGAAATTATCTCCTAATCCAAATATTAGTAATGCAGAGTGGTAGGAAGGATTGTAACTCCTTTACCCCGTTCGAGAAGAGTATGTATTTTCACATTTATATCTTTTATTGGATAAGTGTGCCATGTTACACTTTGTAAATTTAAGGTGTAGAGCATGTTACTTTGATACACTTACATACTGTAATACGGTCATCCTGAAGCAGTTTTTATCATATCACATTATAGTACAATATTATCTGTATTCATTATACTGCACATTAAATCTCCACTGCTGATTTACTTTTCATTGTAAGTCTGTACCCTGAATGTTTGTTTTTATCCATAGATAACTGAAATTCATGGGTGTTTTCCAAGTCAGTAACTTTTAATGTTTGCCAGCTTAATTGAGGTATCATTGACAAGTAAAATTTCAATTTAAAAAAAAAAACAAAATATTAAAATGAAGAGGCAGAGCACCTGGGCAGCTCAGTCTGTTAGTTTCTGACTTCCGCTCAGGTCATGGTCTCACAGTCCATGAGCCCCATATCAGGCTCTGTGCTGACAGCTTAGAGCCTGGAGCCTGCTTCTGATTCTGTGGCTCCCTCTCTCTCTCTCTCTCAAAAATAAAAATAAACATTAAAAAATAAATAAAATGAGGAGGCTATGGGTTAATAGGATTATCAGTGATCCTTATTTTCCTTTCTAGATATTCCAATAGTATCGAAATTCCTTATGATCAGCACATGTTATTCCAAGGATAAAGACCAAAATCCCTAACAGCTCACCTGAGCTACCTGGCCTTCCCTCTCTCCCTGAGCCTCTCTGTGCTCTGTCCCCCGTGGCTTCCATTCATTTCCTCTCCCCACTCTGCCTCAGAACCTGCACAGATGCTCTTCCTTCTGGCTAGAAAGTTCCCTCCTCCTTCATCTTTACTTAGTTAAATCCTACTTGAACCTTCAGCTCAGCTCAGACAGTATTTCCCAAGGAGGCTGTTCCTTACTTCCCAGACTAGACAGTATCTCCTGATAAAAAGCCCACATTTTCCCTACTTCTCTGGGGCAACGCTATTGCAATTTAGGCTTGTACATCCATATCATTTTTACTTTATTTCTCTAATCCATAAACTCCCCTAAGCTCTGATTTGCTCAGTATTGTATGTCCAGCACTCAGCACATAGTAGGCACCACATATTTGTTGACTGAGATGGAGTATCTTTATAATGTTATATGTTACAATACTTACAAGATTGATGTACTTAATAGATAAGTCTTGGACAAATTGAGGTTTAAAAAGTGTTAATTACACAAATGCATTATATAATGGTTTCACGGAAATCTGAAAAATATATGAATCCAAGGGCACATATCAAAAAGTGCCTCCTATTACTAACATTAATGCAAGTGAATAAAGAGAATGTCAAATGACTACAATGTACATACCAACGAATTTCATTTGTTGAGACATTTCTGCTCATTAATCCTGATAAAAACTATTAAATATTCTCTGTAGCTCAGACAAAGCAGCTAACTACTGGTATAAATCTTCATAAGCCTCTAAAAGGACTTAAAAGACATAATAAACCCTATTTGTAAGACATACACATGATTTGAGGTTGGCTTAGTTTGGGTGTCCAATTAAAATTATTGCTAACTGCACTGCGGCTGTGCCCTGAGGGACCCGCTTCTAGGACATCAACTCAACGGCCCTGCTATTTTCTTCTGCTGCACAACGACACCCTTTTAAACTAAAAATCATACTCACTTGCTTTAAAAAAGCACCAAACTCTTTGTTTTAATTTACCATCTGCAAGAAGCTAAACTTCATTATTACAAATGTACAAACCAAGCTAGAAAATTAACACCATTCAATGCAAAACAGTGTTGCCCTCGGAGAACACGAACACCAGTTGTCAATTCCCGATCATCGTTTCATAGATTATCTACCTTGTGAGTCCTCCAAAAGGAATCTGAACTTGTGCGTACACTTTCTGCAACCTATTTGTTGAGTTAGGTACTTCCTCCAATTTGTTTCTGGGCTTTAGGGATATCAATTAAATATTAAGCAAACAAAAGAAAGTATCAGGAAGGGATATGTAATAACACGCACATTTATCCATATCTGTAAAGACACACAGAAATGTTTTAAAGTTTTGCATCGCCTGCAGATTGGAATTATCCACCATGTAGACCTCTATTATATTAGCATATGTAATTGCTAATGACACATGTCATTTCTCTAAGTTGTCTACCTCTCCTTTCCAGCTTTTTACAGCTTTTGGTCATTCTTTGCAAATAATGAAAATTAAAATGCCACCATTCTAAACAAACACACTGTATGTGGTGGAGACTACTTTTCATATCAGTTCACATCAGTTGATTGTTCTCCAATGGTCTGCATCAATGCGTAAACTTCTCTAACTTCCTAATGAATTACCGATAGCAGGTGATAGTAATTCAATTTGGGAAGATTAACCCATCCCTTATTTTCTTGAGAAAATTGAGGCCATCCAGTATGACCTTTCCTAACATTTTATTTCCTTCAAACTCAAAATCTCACCTTCCCCTCTGTTCTAGTATTTTTCTATCAGGAGAAAAAAAAAAATCATTCCTAGTTTGGAGCTGACTGGAGACAAATAAGGTTAGAAAACATACACAGTGCTACATGCTTCTACACTGCAGTGGACAATCAATTCCAAATGTCTAAAGTTTAAAACCTAATTACCAAAAAAAATTATCTGAAATAGTTTAAAGTGATTATCTCCATGGAAGGAAAAGGGAGATGGTAGCAAGTGATTCACTGGGTGAATATCTGATTCTTTAAACCACATTATAACTTTAAAATAAAAACTATTCCCTCTAGGGTGCCTGGGTGGTTCAGTCGGTTAAGCATCCAACTTCAGCCCAGGTCAAGATTTCATGGTGTGTGGTTTGAGCCCCGCCTCAGGCTCTGTGCTCAGAGCGTGGAGCCTGCTTCAGATTCTGTGTCTCCCTCGCTCCCTCTGCCCCTCTACTGTCTGTGTTCTCTCTCTCAAATATAAACAGTAAACTTAAAAAAAAAAAAAAAAAACCAATTCCCTCTGTTTAGCAAAAATTCTCCCCAGTTGGTCTGTTCCTCTTACATTTGAGGGGTTCATGGGTGGTTCAGTGGGTTGAGCATCCAACTCTTGGTTTCGGCTCAGGTCATGAGGCCCTGGTTATGGGATCAACCCTCAAGTCAGGCTGGGCAGAGAGACTGCTTGGGATTCTGTCTCTCCCCTTTCTCTCTCTCTACTCCTCTCCACTTGCACGTGCTTGCTTTCTCTCTCATTCAAAAAAATAAAAAATAAATAAATAAATAAATAAATAAATTTTTAGTAAAGAATTTAAAAAAAAAGGGGGGGGAGTCCAGAGAGAATACAGACGGGAAATTGTTTTTCAGTCTAGCACATCGGGCTAGGTCTGCTGAGACGAGATGGTCAGAGAGTCAAAACCACCAGGGGGATTTTTCACACAACACATACTGTCCTCTCCTCACAGACTCTGATGGTCTCACAGTGACATCAGAATCGAGAGATGGAAGATGAATGTTTAAGTTTGAAAATGTCCCCAAATGATTCTGATGGAGTGCCCTGAGCTAAGAACTTTTTCCCCATGATAAGGATGGTTTTCACAAAAAGTTCACGGGAACTGCACTCAAGGGAAATGAGTGGCACTATTCTAAGTATTTTTGTTTCTTTCACTATTTTCTTCAAAAAAAAACATTGAAAATTGTGGGCTGTCCTATGGAAAACGATATAAAAATGTTTCTCCATTTTATTTTACATTGAAACCACTAAATAATATATAGTAGATGTTCACTTTCAGAGTATATTAAAAGTTCCTAGTAAATGCTCAGTGCCAATAAAAAAACCTTGTAGTAAATATTATCACTTACTATTAATTCGACTTCATTTGGGTGGCTACATTAGTACCCATATAAAAGCATAAAAATGAGAGGCTAATTGGGTCCTACATTCTTCAACCATCTACCCTTCCATTCTAGTCCCTGCCCAAGAGAAGCCTTGAACACTTAAAAGCCCGTGGTTACCTCTTCCAGGCCACATGAAGAAACTCACACAGGAAATTCAGAATCAGTGCTCTTGTGATGAGCAGTAGGGCTCATCGGCGGGTATGGACAAACCAAAGGCTGGAAGAAGAATCATCAGATGAAAATCACTAATTAGTCTCACTTTCAAATAGAAATACACATCTGAGGGAGGGACCAGAGCAGGAGTTCTGCAGAACAGGAGAACCAACAAGGTACGAGAAGGCATGGGACAGAATGAAGCCAGGACAGGAACAAGCATGCCCCAGGCCATCACCCAGTACAGTTCCCGGAGTAAATACTACACACATCTGGACTAGCCAACAGGAGCCACTGTGAAGAGTGGTAGCTGAGAAACCACTTAGGGGCCCCCCTGAGCTGCATCTGATCCTCCCCTTTTTTTTAGTGGTGGGGAGAAGAGCAAACAAAGAATAGTCTCAGAGGAAGGAACTGAATGCGGGTAACTACACAGAAGTGAGTTAGTAGGTTGGATGAATTTACTGGCCTAACCACTTACAGAAATCAATCATGTTAGTTACCAAGAGTTACCGGGTTTCTTATCATGTCTTCTGAAAGATTAAGCTGCTGCCTTTGAAAATATCTCAAATTTACATTGGAAATAAGCTCTTATTTCATTGTTCAAAGCATAATCTATGGTTTGATAGGTCCCCATTTTTCAAACCCTATTTCTACCATCAGCTTACACTTCAATGATCATATATAAGTGATGTACTTGGGACTAAAAATGGCTCAAACTATACAATACCCTACATGGAAAACCCAATTGACCACCAGAAGCCTTCTAGAACTGACTAATGAATTCAGTAAAGTTGCAGGATACAAAATCAATGTACAGAAATCAGTTGCATCCCTATACACCAAAAATGAAGCAGCCGAAAGAGAAATCAAGAAACTGATCCCACTCACGATTGCCCGAAAAACCATCAAATACCTAGGAGTAAACCTAACCAAGGATGTAAAAGACCTATATGATGAAAACTATAGAAAACTTATGAAAGAGATC
>NC_043703.1:16361373-16382971 GCF_006229205.1 Suricata suricatta
TACAACACCAAAGACTTATTCATCCATTTCCTACATAAAAGGTAGCTACTTTTTTGCATGGACCTCAAGTATATTGTAGTATAGAGGTGGAATTTAAGGACAGGTATTAAGCAGGCTGTGTTGTAGCTTATGGGCAAGTAATAAATTGTATCATTTATCTTGAATGTATCATAGATAAGCTGCTATATAAGGATTGCCACTTCAGATAGCTGTGAAATTAGGTGATTAACTAGTTGTTACTTAACCTTCTAATTTCTGTATAAGTCTAATTACATGAAATAGAAGTTGGTGTTTTTTACTTTGCTTTTCTGTTTGGAGTGTAATTGTAACTACTGTATTGTAAATGATGGAAAATAATTGCATATGTTAAAAAAATAAATTGTGTTATATTAAAAAAATAATAATAAAAATGATATTTTAGTAAGTTGTGTTTAAAAAAAATAAAGTACAAAATTAAATAAAAACTATACAATACTCATAAGAAAAGGAAAAATTGGACTCAAAATTAACACCGTTTGTGAGCACATGAACACAATCAATTCTTAATAGCACAAAGTTTTGACAAGCACTTGGCAATGACTTATTAAGTTTAAGAGTATCCTAATGGCATTGGCATCAGGAAATACAGAATAAACACAATTCATCATTTTTTGGGTGGGGGCAGTCCATGTATGGAATATCAAAATTTTCTACAACAGTGGCTTCAAAATAGCTGCATAAGTTTTCAATTAAAGTGCTTTCTTGACAAACTAATGTAGTTACTACATTGATATTTAACACTGAGGTATTATAAGTTATTTTGGCTTATTTCTTACACATTTTAATAACTCCCTTCAATTAGAGAAAAGCATTTATTCTGCTTTCAAAACTTCAGTCTGTTTCTTAAATAAGCATCATTCTAGGACTTGAGAGTCTGTCTTTTCCACATAGTAAGAGGAAATATGATGTGGTGGATTATGGTGGCCAAATCCTGGTTCTAATACTGTTCTCAGCTGTGTGACTAGAGAAAAATTATAGAGTCTTTCTGGACAGCCTGACTTTTATTTTTTAAGTTTATTTATTTTGAAAGAGAGAGACAGCAAAATAGCAGGGGAGGGGCGGAGAGAGAAGAGAGAGAATCCTAAGGAGGCTCCAAGCTGTCAGTGTGAATTTGATGCAGGGAACTCATGAACCAGGAGATCATGACTAGAGACAAAATCAGGACTCAGACGCTTAACTGATTGAGCTACCCAGGTGCCCCATGAACAGCCTTAAATTTTAAATTCAAAGTAATAGCATCTACCTTCGAGAATTTGTGCAGACACATATGTTAAGTACCCCTTGCTGGGCATTGCCTTGGAGGGCCTACCTGGTCAGTGGTAGTGACAGGGCCACAAACCATGTTATGCATCCATCACAATATGAAAACACCAGACTTTGGTATATATGTATGGAGTGTCTACCATGTACATAGACACGTCCATCATATTCAAAAGCGATATACTTATGTCCAATGTAAAAACTCAAAAAGACAAAAAAGGAAAAGGAAGGAGGATATACAATGTGTAATGTTAGGTATCAACATTCTTCACTTTGTTTACTTTGTCTTTGTGGAAACACAGAGCCCTGGTTACACTATTTGGTCCTAGATTGAAAAAAAAAAATGGGTAAAAATCTACAGTATGGAGGAGATGACCATATGAACACAAAGAATACGATGTCTGTAAATCTAAGTTTACTCAGGAACTTACCATAGGTGTATGCCTATTCTTGGCATCTGAAACAGGAGGTAGGACACTTTCTTGACACCTCCTCAAGAGAAAACTTTGATCTTCCACTTGAGACTCTGGAGGATGATAACCGTGTGTAGAAATCTCACCTCAGGCACAAGGGTGAAAAAATGCATTCAGGTGAACCCCAGGATAATCACCACTGCTTTTAATCACTGACTTGGAACTACCCACTACAGGAGGCCACCTGGTGCATTTTGGACTCAAGCAGCTCTCTTTACACCCCTCAATGCTTGCTTCAGGCTAAGCATTTGCCACAACATTTGTACACTTAACCAGTGTGTCTGCTTATTATTGTGAAATTTACACAGATCCTAACTGAAAAACCAAACAGAGCCCATGTAAGGCACCATGACAGAACTCTTCAGTTACCAACCTCTAAACAAACACCAGAATTAAAGTTAGTCAAGTTTTTATTTGCTTTGCTTTCTCTAGTTAAAGAAACCTGAAGTGCCTTACATCCTTCGTTTTCCTCTCCACATTAGGAAATGGACTATGGTAAAACCTTGGGTTGCGAGTAACTTACTCTGCTAGTGTTCTGCAAGATGAGCAAAGAGTTCTAATAAATTTTAACTGGATAGATGAGCGATGTCGTGAAATACGAGTAGTATGTGATGCTGAACCTAACATGATCATAACTGAGCCAGTGGTTCCTGAAAGACACATTGATATACAAGTGCTTTGGATTACAAGCATGTTTCCAACACAAATTATGCTTGCAAAACCAAGGCGTTAGTATATATCATACTGATTTTAAAGATAAGGAAGAGAGGCAAACCCATGGCCCATGCCTCACCATGAATTTTATAACCCTGTACTTTCAGCCATGACATTGAAAGAAAACTTTATCTTTCCTCATTCTTTATCTTAAAGAATACTTCTCAAATTATACACAATGGAACATGAGTGTCCCTCAAGAGGTAAGTAAAGCAGTTTCTGCAATCAAGTAAATTTAGGAATACTGGAAATGAAGTTAAAGAGGCTATTTCAAGGCTGGATCTCCATAAGGCTTTCATATGCTAATGGTCACTGTGAATCCTGTGGGGTACATCCTACCACATTTGCAAGCCCACTGGACAAGTCTGGATAAATCATCTCTTACTCCTTGAAAGAGTATGTTGGAAACTGCCGCTTCAGACCAGAATTTCCCAAAGTGTGATCCCCAGGGCCCAGAGCATCAACATCACATTGGAACTTGTTAAAAATGAAAATCCACAGATTCCCCCCCAAGCCTAATGAGTTAGCTCCTCTGAGGGTTTGGACCCGCAACTGGTATAAAGAAGCTCTCCAGGGGCACCTGGGTGGCTCAGTCAGTTGAGCATCTGACTTTGGCTCAGGTCATGATCTCACGGTTCTTGGGTTCAGAACCCCTGATCCAGCTGGAACTTTCTTCTCTGCAAAAGTGAAAACATGGTCTCAAGTAGCTTAGAAAAGCGTTTTCAAATCAAGATGAGTCTTTAATAACAGGCAGATTTTAAAGATAGATCATCTTTCTTCCTTCCTTACTGAAATCATTTTTGATTTAAAAGAGCACCCCCAGCATTACACGTGATGGCAAATGTCTGTGTTCACTCTCTCATTATTTGATAGTTTGCCCTTAGCAGGATCAAATCTCTGATGCTAATATTATTAAAGAGAATTAGTAGCTGGGTTTGTTGTATATAAATGGGACCGAAAACATCACCTAGTGTGTATTCTATGATCCAGATTTCCTATTTTACTTTAATAGGCATCAATAAAACCAGAAATAAAAACTAATGTATCAATCTGGTCTTTTAAAAATGTCTGTCTATAAGGTATCTAAATCAGTCAAAAACTACAGACACAGAATGTAGAAAGGAGGGGAGACTTGTGATTAATGAGCAGAGAATTTGAGTTTTGTGAGATGAAAAAGGTCCAGAGATCTGTTGCACAACAGGGTCAACACAGGACCAAAGTGTCCACTTGACCTTGACAATGTTTAAGATAGAAGATGTAATGTTAAGGGGCTGTAACCACAATTAAAAATAAAGCAAAAAAATTTTTAAAATACATTTCTTCATTCAGCTCACACAGTGACACTAAATCCCTGCAGCCCTTCCTAAGTATTGGAAACTGCATTATTATAATACCAATGTGTTCTATCCGGGAACTAGAGTATTGAAGGAAAACATATTTAAACCATTGAGACATAATATAAACTTATTTTCAAAATAAAGAGTGTGACTAAAAAGTAAGCGGCACAGCATCAAGGGGCTAATTTTATGTTCGGAAAACAGACATGAAAGCCCTTAATATAAATAAAAGAAAGAGTCCCTGGTCATTTATTCCACAAGCTTCTATTGAGTTGTGTAAGCACCGTGATTGCTAACCACCGGGGAAACAAAGGAGATGTGATTCCTGCCCTTAGGAAGCTTAGAGTACATTGGAAAGCTATTTACCCAAAAAATTACACACAGTTGAACAATTCCTCTTTTTAAAAAGGTGGAAAACAGTCAACAAATTGGTTTTTGAAAAATATTTAACCATAGTCTCTGTCAATATAAGCTTCCACAGTGTAGCTAAAACTCATTTTTGGGGGGCACCTGAGTGGCTCAGTCTGTTGAGCCTCCGACCGGGTTTCGGCTCAGGTCATAATGTCATGGTTCAAGCGTTCAAACCCCACATCAGGCCGTGTGCTGACAGCATGGAGCCTGCTTGGGATTTTCTCCCTTCCTCTTTGCTCCGCCCCCCCCCAAACAAATAAATAAACTTTAAAAATAACATGAGAAATAAAATTCATTTTTTAAAGTTCTAGGAATCTCTAAACGTTTCGAGTTGAAGCTCAGACTGCGGTTTGAGAAACTGGGTTATGATAGACACCGTGGTCTAAGTCTGAACAGATAAGACTTTTGAGAAGCAAAAGCATTTATTACAAGCTTTTCATGCCTCCAATATAAGCGCACACTCCTCTAGCAGCATTCATCGTTTCTATTTGTGTAGTGCCTGACAGTTTATAAAGCCCTCTCCTTGACATTATGTCACTTGATCCTTACAGCTCTTAATTAGGGTGGCAGATAGTATCTTCATCATTTTCTAGAAGAGATGCTGAGACAGAGGGAGATGAAGTGACTTGCTAACAGTCACCAGCTATTACTTGCAAAACCCGCAGTAAAAAACAGGCTTTCTTTTCACTAGGCCACTGTATTTATGAATTCCTTCGCTCAGTAAAATTATGAGGCAACCTGTACAAAGTATCACGATTAAACTAATAATTAACAAAAAAGTGATGATGTACTCAGGAGTGGGTACAGGGCTAGGGAAGATGGCATGGGGAGAAGGTTTTTGAGGGAAAATGCCACTCCCTAGATTACTCTCCAGTCACAGAACCATGTAACGACTCCACTTCTGGTTTATGAGTATTTTGGAAGCATTGATTATCATCTTTATTGCCTTAAAAAATATTGAAATGGAAGACAGTATTTGTGTGAGGCAGGATATAAAAGGGACATAAACTGGAAATGCTTCCTTGCATACGAGGCTAGGAGAGAACCAGGTAAGCCGGGAAGGAAACCAGAACCATCTGTCCAAGGAGTTCTGGAGGAGACCGTGAGAGGGAGGCTCTCGCCAGGCCTCTGGCTCCACATGTGAGGTCCTCCAAGCGGAAGGCCCAGAGCAGGCAGCAAGCCATCCTTTGGTGGCCTCATGAGTAACCTCCAGCCCGGAGTTCCAGGAGCTGCCCGTTCCCACCCGGCATGTGCTCCTCTGCGGAGAAGTTTGACGTCTAGGCATTTCTGACCAGTGCGCATTCCCTGCATCCGTTCTTGGGGAATCTCATCCTGTAACATCCCCAGCCCCGACACAACCTCCCCACAACAGTGTGCCTGCAAATACACACACACACACACACTCTCTCTCTCTCTCTCTCTCCATCCCTTTCTTTCTCTGTCTCTCTCTCTCTAGCTAAGTTCAAGGTCTCAAAGTGAGAAAATCAACAAACTTATTGATGAAAAGACCAAAGTTTCTGGCATTTCAAAGCTATATGCTTCTGACTAACCTCAGATCTTTTACCAAGAGGTCTACTACAAAGGTAAAAAAGACCCTACTTAACTCGATTTGACTTGTTCACAGCCCACAACACAAAAGCGCAAGCACACAGTTCAGTCTGGGTGCAGGAACAGTCTGGAGGACTTTCTCACCTTCCTTCAGCTAGGGCTGCAGGACCACCCTCGACTGTTTGGCTAAAGGTTAGTGTGTCCACCGTGGTCAATAGAAAGAAATCAAAGTACTCAAAAATCTTTCTCACTGTTATGTGCTGAATTATATTCCCCCACGCAAAACTTAGATGTCAAAGCCCTAACCCCCAGTACCTTAGCCAGGACCGTATTTGTAGAAAGGGCTATTAAATAGGTGATTAGGTTAAAATAAGGCCTGGAGGTGGTCCTCATCAAATCAGACTTAGATCCTTATAAGAGGAAATCTGGACACGCAGAGAGACAGCAAGGGGTGCCTACAGTGAGACGGTGGCCAGCCAGGGAGGGAGGCTCCAGAACTGTGAGAAAATGCATTTCTGTTCCTTACACCACCCAGTCTGTGGTATTCTGCTATGGAAGGCCGTCCTCCACACCGATGCACGGAGTCCTGTGCTCCCACACGTGCGCTGTCCGAGGTCTGTGGCTCTCCCCTTTGCTATCTGGTCCAACGCAGCATTCTAAAGAATGACACGCTCCTCTCATTTCTATGCCTCATAAAATTGTGTGATGCTTAAAACAAAAGGATCCTTTTGTACATGTTGCAAATGTGCATGAACTAGGCCCAAGGACAGGAGGCCATTTTGAGTACCCAATTAAGGTCTTCAATGGACCATTTTTAGAAAAAAAAAAAACCATTAAGAACTTTAAAAGTCTTTCCCCCGAAGAGATGAAAAGAGTTTCAACATATTACTGCATCTGTTTGCAACATGTCAGACCCGGCAGCCAAGTTAGCCAACAATCAGAAGAGGTTTTCAGTGTGGAAGCAGGACGTGTAATATGCCTCAATATTTTGCCTGATTAAGTGCTTAAATTCAGAAGGCTTGAATAGACAATCCAGGTTTGTGAATATGTAATCTTGTGAGTCAATTTCCCCAGTGTCTGACCCCAAATCCTTACTAATTCCCTATACAACATTTTTCTGTGTCTTTTTATAAAGTCTTATGGAAGGTGCTAATTTGTGATACAATACTAATATGTAGTAGTCTGAAAGCAGAATATTATTATATCAAAATTAGAATTAGTTGCCTTACCACCATTCACTTCTAGTAAAGTTCATCCAGAAAATTTCAAAGACAGTGGATATATTTTCTGAATTTATTACAGACATTTTCTGCATTAAAACTTGTAGTTATGGTCCAAGGTGCAGATCACTCATAGGAAAAAAACTGCCAATAAACAAAGCTGAAAGAGCTGAAGTCAGGTACTGTGTGTAATAGTTCTCTCAAATGGAAATACTTTCCTTCAGAGGATTTGCATAACACATTTCATTTCAGACTCCTAGCAAAATGCCTGGGCGATAGTAAGCACTCAATATATACAGTTGAATAAATGAATATGGGTTCTGTAAATATTTTAGCATAAAATTTCCTGCAGCAAGGAATGTGGATCTCTTTTGTAATCCATTCATTATAGCATAGAATTCAGCATGTTGATGTACTACTTTGTATTGATACTAACAGGGAACAACGCATTATTTATATAATTTCCAGAATGAATCTACTATGTTCCCCAAAACAGTGACACATTATTCACTTGTTTATGTGGCATTGTTCACCAAAATGAACACCTCAGGGGCCGACTGACTTCAGCGTTTAGTAGATAAGGGTTGAATGAATGAACGCATGTCTCGATGAATAATTTTCACAACTACCTTTTAAGGTTTTGAATTTCTTATGCAGCAGCTGTGTAGAAACAGCTTTGCCTGTTCTCCTTGAAAAAAAGAATTGGTTGTTGATCTTAAAAGGAGTACTATGTACAGAAATCCACAACCCCAAAGTACAAAAGATTTCTGTGACGAACTTAAGTTTTGACGTGTAAAATACTTCTCCAACTTTCAGATGATGAGTTCTCTCAGCTTAGCAGCGAAGGATTCTAGGAGTCCGTCGTTACATCTGAAAAATTACTCATGGATTAGGGGTTCAACTTTTTAGTATCTGCCTTAAAGAGCAATTCTGTGTACCTAGCTACAATTCACACAACAATTTTGGAAAATATACTTTGGAAACTCTGTTCCTCAATTTCAGAGAGAACTAAAAGGTTTTTCCTAGCCCTCCTGAAACAATTTGCCTTTGTAGAATCCAGTGTGTTCACATTTCACTTTACAAGTTGTATTTCAGGCCACAGCTTTGTTGTGAAGCGGGCGAAGCATTTTGCCCGCCCTTCCTTGGTCCCAAGTTTTTTAGCAACAATAAAGCCTCTCACCTGTCATTTTATGGATAACCAGGCAACAGCTTTCCAATTCTAACACAAAGAAGCGTAGTTCTGTTTCTGCGGCTGGTTCCCACAAACGTTCCTTGAACTAGTGGTATCTTCCATGGAAATAGTGGGAAAAGTCAGTGAGTATGCACAGGCATCGAAGATGTGGAGTCTGCGGTCCACGGTCTGCTAAGAGATTCTCAGCTGGTGCCGGTGATAAAATAGATGAATATTTATAACCTTATTTACTGAATCATTCGCAGACATTATATACAAATAAGCCTAGAATAAATTGCCGGAGCTCCACTCTGATACCTTCCATGAATTATTTAAGAGTCTTCACAACCTGGAATGCTGTATTTCAACAATCTGTGTTTTGAAAAACTTATAAATCCGATGACTCCGTTCTAATCACATCATTCAAACATTTCCTAAGATATACATACCCAGGCAATGAATCACCTCATTCTCAAATTTCTTCACAAATTTCACTGCCCAAAGTCATTCAAACTCACTGTTCTACATATTATTTCTCAAATGAAGCAACTTTTTTTTGTTAATTTTGTCATCCTCCAACCCCTACATTCTGGTAACCATCACTTAGCTCCTTCTCTGTATTTAAAGGTCTGATTCTGCTTTTTTTGTTTATTCATTTTGGGTTTTTTTTTTTCAGATTCTACATATGGGTGAAGTTATATATTTCTCTTTCTCAGTGTGACTTATTTCACTTAGCATAATATGCTCTAGGTCCATCGCGTTGTCACAAATGTCATGATATCCTTTTTGGGGCTACGTAATATTCCATTGCACGTATGTGTGCCTGTGCCCCACATCTCCTTTATCTATTCATCCATGAATGGACAGAGGTCGCTTCCATACCTTGGCTATTGTAAGTGATGCTATGATAAACACAGGGGTGCACATATCTTGTCATATTAGTGTTTTCATTTTCTTTGGGTAAATACCTAGTAAAATAAGTAGATTATATGGTATTTCGAGTTTTAATTTTTTGAGGAATCTCCATACTATTTTCCACAATGGCTGCACCAATTTACACTCCCACCAATAGTGTATAAGGGTTCCTTTCTCTCCCATCCCATTATTTCTTGTCTTTGGAATTTTAACCATTCGAACAGGTGTAAGGTGATATCTCATTGCGGTTCTGATTTGCATTTACCTCACGATTAGTGATGCTGAGCATCTTCTCATGTGTCCATTGGCCATCTGTAGGTCTTCCCTGGAAAAACGTCTATTCAGGTTCTCTGCCCATTTTCTTAATCTGATTATTTGGGGATTTTGATGTTGAGTTGCATAAGTTCTTTTTATATTTTGGATGTTTTAAATTTTTTTTAATTTTCTTTAATGTTTGTTTATTTTTGAGAGAGGAGAGACAGAGTGTGGGCAGCAGAGGGGCAAAGAGAGAGGGCGACACAGAATCTGAAGCAGGCTCCAGGCTCTGAGCTGTCAGCACAGAGCCTGACACCGGGCTTAAACTCACAGACCATGAAATCATGACCTGAGCCAAAGTCAGAGGCTCAACTGACTGAGCCACTCAAGCACTCCTATGTATTTTGAATATTACCCATTCTTTGATATATCATTCAAAAATATCTTCTCCCATTCAGATGTTTTGTTGATGATTTTCTTGGCTGTGCAAAAGCTTTTTATTATGCGTAGTCCCACTAGTTCATTTTTGTAAATGAAGGGAATTGTTCAAATTTCTTAAAGGCAATTTCAAAAGTCATATGAATTCATAAATCATGATTAAATCCCCACCCTGTTTCAATTTTTTTATCTTATTCATTTGGTAAATGTATCATTTAAATACAACTTAAAGGTTCTCAAAGCTAAATCATTAAAATTACAGCATAACCATAATTATTACATTATCAAACTAGTCACATTTCCAGATTCAAAAATAAAATATCCCAAATGGCCTAGTTTATATTATTCACCTTATTATTATCTGAAGAGTTATTAGCAAGTAAAAAACTACAGCCAATTTTTTTTTCATTAACATCAGTAAAACAACATTTGCCTTGATATTCAAAAATAACTATAATCCCACTGGCACAAAATACATTTTACTTCAGAATATGTAAAACTTAAGAGGAAATGTCTTATTGTTTATTAGTTATGTTTAGTGCAAGTAACTAAAACAGTTAATTATTGGTCTTCCCTGGTAGTCAATGCAACCTGGTTCCTTATTCTGAAAAGCACAGTCACTAAATTTTTACCATCTGTTAAGGAAAATTAGTTGTTTGTCTACTAGTATTAAACTGTTCCCATTTTAACAATAAATGATCACTCAGAATCCTCAAATGGCAAGGATGTTCCATTCATAATTTGGGTCACATCCCAATAAACCCATTGTAAACTCAATATATCATTAGGTCAAAATGCATTCAGTGCACCTAAAGCTACTGAACGTCATGGAGCCTAGCCTACTTTACACATGCCAGAACAGACATTAGCCTGGATTTGGGCAAAGTCTTCTAACACAAAGCTTCTATTATAATAAAGTTTTGACTCCCTCGTGCAATGTATTGTATACTGTACTGAAAGTGAAAAACAGAACGGTTTTAAGGGTGCAGAATGATTGCCAGGATATCAGTTGTTTGCCCTCATGAGGGCACGGCTACCCGGAGGTGGGGCTTGCTGGCAATGCCAAGCATCACAAGAGAGTATCTACCGCACATCACTAGCCCAGGAAGAGAGCAAACTTCACAAGTCCAAATATGGCTTCTTCTCCTGAGTGAATATCACTTTCAAAGCATCAGAAAGTCAAAAAATCTTTAGTCAAACTACCCTGATTGGCCCGTCTGTAGGCTGAAGCTACATTTGACACACATTAAGCCTCCAATTTACCAATTACTTTAAGAATTCTCAAGATTGTAACTTTATACTAAAGGTTCTGAATACTTTTACCTTAAGCCCTAGCTGTTTCAGAAAGAGAAAGTTGTTTTTCCGAGTTTTCCAGACAATGCCTTCCCTGTATTGGGGAGAGCAGGTGAGACGGGGAGACAAATAGATTTGATCATTAAATCAACTTTAAGGAGCCCAGTTAAGGTAAACATTGAATGAAACATAGATAATGCAGAAAGAGTGCAGGTCTACAGTTGAGTACTGCCTTCTTCCCCAACCACAGAAGCTTCCTGGGGGTGACCACTTCTCCTGCAGTAACCCTCCAGGCCTCCCTTGTCCTCTTAGGCATGTCTACATAGGGAAGGAGCTCAGCAGAACTAACAAATGGTGGAGAACGAGTCTGGTGTGCAGTACCAACCTTCACTTTTTCTCCCGAGTGAATTTGCTTTCTGTTCCTCTTCTTGCCCAAAGGAAACATGGCAGAGACCTGCAGTTGTCCAGATGTGCCAATAACTACAGGTGCAAGTCTTTGGGTGTTGGCAGCAAGCCCTTTCTACCTAATACCTGAATGCAGATGTAGAATTAGCTTCACTAATTTTTTTTTTTACTACCAACCTTTTTTTTTTAATTTTTATTAAATTCTAGTTAGTTAACATATAATGTCATATTGGTTTCAGGATAGAATTTAGTGCTTCATCTCCATTTGTTACTTTAATCTCCACCTATCTGTTTTCTCTATAGTGTTCCTTCTTTGGTCTCAAACAATGGAAGCAAATAAAAGGCAGTATTAGTGTTGACTCTCTAAAACCCCAACATTTACCTAAGACCCTGGGGGTGGGGGGGGATGTCCACTGGCATTTTACTTCCTTTTGAGGGAAATAAACACACAACTATATTCACAATAAGGTCGATGTGAAAATGCCAGAAGATGAAAAATAAATGGAACTGGCAAAGGCAGAAGGGGGTTCCAGAAAAGGATTCTGGTAAGTCTTCAGTGAGAACTTTAAATAGAACTTTATTTTTTCATTTTAGTTTTATTTCAAAGAAACAGCATGGGTGGGGGAGAGGGTCAGAGAAGAGAAAAGAGGAAGAGAAAGGAGGAGGAGGGGGAAGGGAAAGGGAAAGAAGAAGAGGAGGAGGAGGAGGAGGAGGATGACAAAGATGAGGATGAAGAAGAAGAAAGAGAGAGAGACAGACAGACAGAGACAGAGACAGAGAGAGAATCCCAAGCAGGCTCCATGCTCAACACAGAGCCTCACACAAGGCTCAGTCCCACAACCCTGGGATCACCAGCTGAGCCGAAATCAAGAGTTGGATGTGCAACCGACATGCCACCCAGGTACCCTGAGAATTCTAAGTAAGACTTGAAAGTATTTTGGATTTGAAAAGAACTTACAAAGAAGAGGAGGGGAAAATATTCCAGGTGTACATATAATAAAATGATTTTTAATTCTTTGTTAAATGAGGTTTTAAAAAAAGCACATTGCTTTTACAATACATACTATTTAATTCCTGGATATGATATAAATATTATCTGCGTATCTATAAAAATGCAGATGATAGTGTGTGCATCCTCATGTGTAAACATGAAAGGCTCTGGTGGAAAACAACAATTAAGGAGAACAAGCATGAGGCTCACAAGGTGGCTGTAGGGACTTTTGACATTTAGTCACACCTGTGGTTTCAGACAGGTACACCATATATGTCTATCCAGTGGCCCTGTATTCCTATACTACTTCGTTAATTGATAGAGATAGTGAATAGAGAGAAAGGAAAGAAAGAAGAAACAGAAGGCAGAAAGGGAGACAAATTAAAATGAGAAACATATGACAATAGGACAAAACAGCATTGGAGCACCTGGGCTCAATCAGTTAAGCATCTAACTCTTGATCTGATCTCAGGTCATGATCTCAACGTTCCTGAAATCGAGCCCCGCATTGGACTCTGTGCTGACAGTGTGAAATCTGCTTGGGATTCTCTCTCCCTCTCTCTGCCCACCCCTCTTCTCTCTCAAAATAAATAATTAAACATTTAAAAAAATTACACAGACTTAATTTACTTCTTTATTTCGAAGGCACTCTAGGACTGTAAAATGTCAGTGGGACATTTTTTATGACAATCAATATTCATTACATTGATAAATGCAAAAGTTAAAATCAATACTCAAATTTCCAACTGATAAAATGAGAAATGAATGTCATGTGGATACTCACTTCTCAAAGCATTGGCTTTACATGTCTGTCTTAAATCAAAATTTAATTTTATTGCCTTTCCACTGATAAAATCCTGAGTAAGTCAATATGTATGAAATTATTTCCAAATTTGTGACATGCCTCCAATTACTCAAGTACACAATCACTCATAAAATAATACTGCTAACAAAAAACATCTTCTCCCTAGGGAAAAATCTGGAATTCCAAACCTATCCACAACCCACTACTTCTCTCTTTCAATGAGAAAAAATTAGGTTAACCTATATGTTTTATAAATTTACCAATCATCATCTTGTTTGTTTCAACAAAATGTGATTATGACAGCTGTTAAAGTGCTCCCCAGAAAGACACTAGAAGCTGAAAGAGGCTCTGTCCTTGGCCAAGAGTTCAAGGCAGGCTTCCCAAGAAGAGGAGGCTAAGCTAAATTCTAAAACGATGCATGGGAGGTCATTTGTCAAAGAGGGGGCAGGCAGAGGAGAGCAGGTGGGTCATGGAGAGAGTCTGACTTCTGGTCAGTGTGCAGTGAGTGGGGAGTGCCACACAGCCAGGATCCTGTGGGTCATGATGAGCAAGTATGTCTTCTTTCTAGAAGCAGAGAAAGACCCTATAGCACTTGAACAGAGGAATGGCATTTTGAAAAGATCTCTCTAGCTTCAATCAACCAATCTTAACGAAGCAACTTCATACTCAGGTGCTTCCAAATAAGACGGACTCCGAAACACTGAAAGGTACAAAGATAAGTCCATGTGCTTAGATGGCTCCCTCACTTGGGACTGGTCTTTATATAGCCAGAAAGTTGGCATCCACCCACCTCATTCCCACCATGCCTCCTGGCAGGCAAGAACCCGGCAGGTCTGTTCACTACCAGATCCCCAGGCAACTCAAGTCATTTCTGGGGTCCTGCAGGCTTTCTTGCTGACTGAAGACCCCAAATTGTCCTCAGCTGAGATTGGAATTGTCTACATGGAGATTATCCGAGATCTGACTCTATGCCTCTACTTAGCAGATTGTCTGTATGAACTTGGCAGGGTTTCTGATGCAGGTCAGCACACCTACAAATGTATGGGCAGAACCAGCCACGGGCAAATGGCATTGGAGAGTTAATCTTCCGTGAACTACATACTGACTGTCAAAGAGATTCTCTGAGCATGTTCAACAATATATGAATGTATTGTCCCAATAATGCTCTCCCAATGCTTTTTCCCTATAGAAATGCACATAACCCACTTTAAAACACCTTTTGTGGTACATAAAATGCTAAAAATGAGCCCTGAGAAGACTATGCAAATATAGATCATTTATTTTTAAGTCAAAATGGATACAATCTAAATTAAGGGGCTAGTTACTACGGTTACAAAAACTGAGTGAATAAAGTAAAACACTATTCCAGTCAGTCCTACCCACAAGTACAAAATCATGCTCAACAAAATATATCTCTTCAGAAAGAGCTATAACAACATATTCTTCCCCAAGGTCAACCTGTCTACTAATCTAAGTATTTTTTTTTCTTTTTCATCGTTACATAAAAACTCTATCCGATCCCTAAACGTGTATAAAATCCTTGTGCCTAACAAGGTGATGAAAAGGAAGGGGTATAATTTGATAAGCTGTTAATTTGGCCAGTTAACATTTGGCTTTAAAAAATAAACAATGAATAATGTTTTAATGACATTTGGCTTTCTCCTAATTCCAAAGTTTATTCAAAATGTTTCAGTCCTAAAATTCTGAAATTAGACACTGAAAAAAAATGGAAGCAATTGAAAACAATATTGCACATTCATGTAGTTCTTCACAATTCACAAAGTGCTTTCATTTTTATTAGATGGTTTAGAAATAAAAGATCAAAGGCACAGATATGGGAATCAAAGGTTCTAGTTCAAAAAATGAAAGAGTAGCTGTAATTTCATATGAATCTTCAAATATATAGAGAGATTTTTCAAAACAATCATAATAATAGAAAGAGAGAAGAGGAAAATTGGCAGGAATTACTTTATGAAGAATTGAAGTCCATTATAAAAACTTCTGTTGAGGAATGCCAGCCCAGCTCAGTCAGAAGAGCACACAACTCTTGATGCTGGGATCATGAGTTCAAGCCCCACATGGGGTGTAGAGATAACTTAAATAAATAAACTGCTTTAAAAAGTCTGTTGCAAAGTACAAAGGAGTGGGGGATCAAAGTCGAAGCCACAATGTCTTTAATGCCCTACCTCCTCGCTCCTTAGTAGAGCCCATATTAGTGCAACCTTAAATATCCATTTCAGGTAAAATCACATTCCTAAAATCTCTCATTCTTAAAACTGGAATGAAATCTCTAATTTGAATTCATCGGGACCCTAAAGAGATGAGTCTTCTTTGCATTCCCAAAGGCCAGCATGTAAACCTCGACATTTTAATACTTCAATGTTGCTAGTAAAAGAAACTCTCACAGCTGGCTTTCATTATTAGTAAACTATCATTACTGCTTAATTTAGGTTTTACAAGTTATTTTCTTCCTGGATCAGTAAGTCATACACTAAAATAGGTGTCATAGTCTGTTTATAATCTCTTTCCCAACCAGAAACCATTAGTCTCTCCGTTCTTTTTTATGCATGATTTCTAAGTCATCATCTCTTTGCATCCCTTGAGTAAAAGATGACAGAGTGCAGGAGAATAAATCCCTTTACGCTTACAGAATGGCAAGAGTCACATGGCTATATACAACTGTCTATTACTTCTGCCTTCCATAAGTGATATTTACCAGCAATGCCCTAACTCTGGCATTTATTCTCCTTAAATTCTAATCAAGTCATTAATATTACCTGTATTTGACTGGATAAGAGTTATTCTTCCCGATTCCAATACTGAAAAAAAAAAACTTAACAACACGACCTCTGTATGTTTTGCTCAATTTTCACGCCCTACCATCCTCAATTTCTATATTCACAGTCAACATGTTTAAACCCAAATTTTCCTGGACCTGGCAATTCAAATACTAACCCATACGAATCCTAACATCATGAATTCCCATTCATCTTTCTCATGAATGTGGGTGTTGAATACTAGGATTTCTACCCATCCTTCTGACCTTAGAATGTGAGTTTAATTCCATAGGAACACTTCAAGTTTTCCTGCTTTTTATGATCAAAACAAGGTGACCTTTCTTGCTCAGTACAGCCAAGAGCTATCGCCATGAATCTCAGTAAATCATGCTTTTAGTGTTTCTGAAATGTATTATTTGCCAAAGATTCTTTCGGTTTGAAACTATTCAAAAACAAAACAAAATTACACACAAATTAAAAGGAAACTATAATGGAATACGTAGAGAGTATCTGGACTTAACAAAAGTTAAATAATCTATGAAGCATTACGAAGGCTTTGGTGAGACAAGTACCACAGAACTAAGTTCAACTTTTTTCTGCTTATTAGAAATCAGACATTGCAGGGGCGCCTGGGTGGCTCAGTCAGTTGAGCGTCCAGCTTCAGCTCAGGTCATGATCTCATGATTTGTGGGTTCAAGCCCCATGTCGGGCTCTGTGCTGACAGCTAGCTCAGAGCCTAGAGCCTGCTTCAGATTCTGTGTCTCCCTCTCTCTCTCTGACCCTCCCCTGCTCGCGCTGTGTATGTGTCTCTCTCTCTTAAAAATAAATAAAAACATTTAAAAAAAAGAAATCAGACACTGCAAACAAAAGGATGTTTAATAGTCCTGAACATTTCCTCATTTTTGGACAGAGACATTGCAAACAAATGGATTTTTAATAGTTCTGAATGTTTCCTCCTTTTGGACAGAGCATACACATGTACAGGGATGGACTGGTAAGTATTTAACAATGAGCATTCTAGGAAATCAGGTCCTAGTTTTTTACTGTTTGCCAGTATCTGTGGTGTAAATACTCCCACCATGGCTGATCTGAAGATATTAACATGAAGTTAATCACCTTACAAAATGCCTACAAATTTAAGAATTACCCCAACATGAATTGGCTCCAACACACCACCATGTGTCTATTTCAGAGGTATATGTACATACACAGACCCATCTGCATGTACGCATGGTGTTACATAGTAGACACACAAAAAGAAAACAGAAACACAGTTCGTCACAAATCAATTTTTCCAAAGTTTACAGCAGTTCTTTCAAAAGGTCAGTATTTCACTTTACATCCATGTCCTATCTTCCTAGCCACATACCTTATCATCATCGCCTCTCAGGTCCCTTACAGAATAACATCAAACATTCTGAAATGCATCACATTTAAGCATATAATTAGCCATAGCCATATGTTTGGTGTCTAAAATTAAGCAAAGCCAGATTTAAAAACTCAGACAGCAGACCTCTAAGAAATTTCTAATCTGATCTTCATATCACCCTTCATGAACTTCTTATATGAGTGCATATTGGTAATGAATTCTGGGCTCATCTGGATAGAGACTCTCATATTCTATTCCAAATACAAAGATAAAGTATTCAGTTTCCAGTGTACCATCAAGCCCACATATTTAATAGGCCTATTTTCATTTTCACAACTTTCTTCTGCAGTGGTGCATAATCCTAAAGAGAAAAGTCACCTGAAGCGCATCCCTCAAAGTCCATCCATCTATCCATTCTATCTGAAGTTGAATAGCCCCTAACCTTGAACCAAAGGCCCAGTAACAGAAGAGCAATGAGCTGGCATTAAGCAGGGCTGTGAATACTGCAGAGAAAGCATCACTCCATCCGTATGTCCTATCACATGACTAACGTCCTCTGAGACTGTGTCACACCAAAGCTGTGAGTGCTCTCTGCTGTTGCTGTGAGAGTAATCGGACACATTGAACGTGGAGAGGAACGTGGCAATGTCGATCAAAACATGAGATGCCTCCAACTTTTCCCCAGCAATTCTATTTCCAGGAACTTCTTTCAGCGATAACTCCCATTTATGGGAAAAGGTGTACATGTGACACCATCCATGACAGAACGGTCCATAACAGCAAGAACAAAACAACCTAGATGTCCTTTTCCTACCCCTGGGTAAGTGAGGTTTGGAACATCGGGACAGTGCAATAAAATGCAACCTTGGTGGTGGGGAGGGGGAGGAGGCAAGATCTTAGGCACTGAAACGAAACAAGTTTCAAGAGAAGTTGTTAAGTCCAAAATATCTGAATAAAAGTGTACACAGTATGTTACCATTTGGGTAAAAACATATAACATTTATAAACATTTGTATATACGGAAAACATCAACAAGGAGGATCAGGAATGCCTGTAAGAATGGCTGTCCCTGAAGAGGCCAATTCTTTTGTATCATTCAATCTTTCTGTAGCATCAACACATAAAATTTTAGAAATTAAAAACATCTGGAAGGATGTGTCATGATATGTCAATTGTTTGAGTTTTAAAGGACTTTCAGCCCTCATCACATTTCTTTTCACAAAAAGATTTAAATATAACCCAGCATGAAAGCATCTACATTTCCACCCATTTTTTTAATTGCTTTCTCCCACTCATTCTTCTTCTGGAACCCTCTCTCCTTTCCTCTGCTGAGTTAACATCTGAAGCCAGTGTCCCCAAAGTCACCATCACAACAAGACTCTGTAGTCTGGACCTGAGAAAAGTAAGGGTTATTTTTGACTGGAGGAAAGGTCTAGAAATCAAAACATAATTGCAAGGAGTCATAATAGGCTGTAACACATGTTATAGTCTTCTGTCCAACTTTATGTCTCCTAACTCCCAACATGAACACCCTCACTCACAACTCCACATTAAAAAATATATCATATGTGTAAGATGGGTCGAGGTATTGAATAGGTAGATAGATAAAAAGAAGATAAATAAGATAAATATGAATGAAGGGAGAAATATCAAACTTACTTCATCTTCATTAATCCTCTTTTTCATTTCAATACTTGCCTATCCTCAATATTTTTCTCTAAACCCCAGGTTGAAATGTCAAAATGAACTAATGGTCAGTTAAATCCACCAGTAAAGCAGCTTATCTGTCTGTCCAACCTTGGGCAAAGTCCATGTGAAACAAGTAAAACTGCATAAACCTAGCCCTGGAGGGGCTTAAAATCTTCAAACAGCAACCACATTCCTCAGGGAATGCTGGAGTGGTGGATTTACACTCAATGTCCCTAGAAACAGGGTAGCTCTTATTTTTTATTTTTCTTTTGGCAAAGAAATTACAAAATGTATTTATCTAGAAGTGGCATTTATATACTGAATTCTTCTTATACCTTAGAATGTTTTAAAAAGCCATATTCATAGTCAATGCATCTAAACAGCTGTTTCAAATCAATTCTACAGGAAAAACTACTAGTGCAAAGTGCTGGCCTCATCAAATTATCGTAGATGCTTTATCACTCATAGAAATTAACTGCTAAGAAATAGAATTCTCAGGAAATGGGAAGCCCGAGGAAACTCAGAGGATAGGTAATTCTCTGAATTTGGAATATGTGCCCTGAAAACCTCAATGTTTTCTACTATAAAGGGCCATTCTGCAGTCTTGCCTTTCCCTCCTTCTTGCGACCTGAGCCACGCTCCTCAAATTCCCTTCTCCCTAACCTCCCACCGCTCCTGGGATTGGCTTTTCAGCAGAAACAATGCATGCCTGAGAATCAACAGGCTTCAAAGGGGAAACAGAAGAAGACTTAGTCATACATCTTGGTCTTTAGGTTTGCAAGGTGCAAGAGCCTTCACTTTCCTCCTGGAAAACTGATTGGTTGCTAGTGAAGGAGTCTGCTTTGCATTTCAAAGGGAACAGGGATGGATTCCCCACCCTGCGCAGGGGAAAAGTCATGGTGCATATCTTCCCACTCACCTACCATGAGGATAAATAATTCAAAGTGAAGTCAATTGTGAACTACAAAGAAAATAAAAAGAAACACAAACTCCGACTTTTATCATGATGATTACTACATTGCTTGAAATACTATTTTTCCCAAAATACTGTCTGATGATCCTGTTCACAAGTGACTTAAACTTACTCCTGGTCTGCCTGTGGGTAATTAACTGTGGCTTCATAACCCCATTCACACCACAAGTAATAGTACTAAGGACTCAACAGCTAGTTTGGCCACATCTATAATAAAATAATTTTTTTAAGTTTATTTATTTTGAGAGAAAGTGTGAGAAGGGGAGGGGTGGAGAGAGAGAATCCCAAGCAGGCTCAGCACTGTCAGCACAGAGCCCAATGCGGGAATCAGTGGCATGAAACAAGAGATCATTAACTTGAGCCAAAATCAAGAGTTGGACGCTTAAACGACTGAGCCACCCAGGTGGCCCATAAAATAAATTTTAAATCCTGCCTTTGATTTTCCCCAGAATGAATTCTACACTATCCCTGCTTCTTTGTGTCACAAACTCCTATTGCAAAAACAGAACAGGTAAATCTCACTGGTGCATGTGATCTCAGCCTGCTGCAAAGGAGTCTGGGAAAGCAAGCACCTGATGTTTTCAGTTCCTGTAATAGCACACAAGCTCTGCCTCCCATTAGGCACAAAAGGAGGATTTCTCCAAACTTAGAAAGAAGTTCAGATGTCAAACAGCTAGAATAAAAATAATGTAACAGTACAGAGTTATATACATTATGATTTAAAAGTGTATACTTTTAAGAACTAAGTTATCACTTGTTCTTACTGAAAGATTCTAGAGTTTTTGTTTTTAGTGTTTATTATTGAGACAGAGAGAAACAGAGCATGAGCCTGGGAGGGGCAGAGAGAGAGGTGGAGACACAGACTCTAAAGCAGGCTCCAGGCTCTGAGCTGTCAGCACAGAGCCCGATGCAGGACTCAAACTCACAAACTGTGACATCATGACCTGAGCCAAAGTCGGATGCTCAACAGACTGAGCCACCCAGGTGCCCCTCTAGAGATCTCTTAAGGGTGGAATCAGGTTTGCTACTTCTTACCTTCTCTAACAGTGGAAAGTTAAGTAAGGCATACAAAATTGCATATCCCAATAATGAGTAAATTATTTTAATTCTGGAAATAATTATTTTGCTCATGTGAAAAAGAAAATCATATGATTCCCATAGATAGGCTAAGGCCCATGGGATCTTCCTGGTTCATCTGCTTATCTGCCCCACGTCGGGCGCCAATTTTCGTAACCCGATGGGCCGCTCCTCCCAGGCTATCGGCGGCGGTACCTGTTTCGTCTGCCCCAACCAGCTGGGTGGAGAATCGTCGTGGGTCCTTCTCCTGAGGGAGGGAGAGAAAAAGGGGGCAGGAGAGGGAGACGCAAAGAGTAAAGACAGAACTCACGGTTCTCCGATCAGGTGAAAGAGAGCGTTTATTCAAAGAACTGTTCTTTATATAGTCTTCAGGGGGGGAAGACAAGGCAAGCTGACCTAGGCAGGCTACAGAGTCGAATGCATATCAAAGAAGCGCCC
>NC_043703.1:16383071-16404113 GCF_006229205.1 Suricata suricatta
TGGCGGGCCCCGACAATTTTTAGGCAAGTTAATTGCACTCAACTGCTCTCAGTTTTCTCTTCTATAAAATATGAATGATAGTACCTATGACAAAAATATGCTATAAAGATTACATGGGATCCTTCAAGACTTTAAAATAGTATGTGGAACAGAGGGCTCAATAAATGTTATATGTTATTATATATATTCAGTGGTATAACATGAAGCCCATTTTTAATAACCCCACATGGTTTATCTTGATTCCATTTCATTTCATTAAAAGGCAATCTTCAACTACATGGAAAGGCTAATGATTTGCTATGTTTGTCACAGCAAGAAAAAAAAAAACAGCTGATTGGCTACTTTATCCTTTCAAAAATAACAGTGGAAAAAAAAAAGACCATTTCACCCACCCACCATAAAATTATGGTTCTACAATATTGATTTTATTTTCAGAAGCAAAAATACAAGTAAAATGCAAAAACGGCCTCTCTCTCTCCCCGGCCCCCAAATATTAGGGCTGAAACAATAATGTACAATGTTCAGATGGACCAGTTCTAAATATGCTACCATCTAGGTTACCAATTTGCATGGTGGAGAATATCTCAACCTCAGACCACAGGAAATGCCTTACATTACACCATGTACTGCGTTCTCTCCTAGAGTATAAATTAATTGCAGGCCGGGTCCTCTGACCTCATTTGTGCTCAAGAAAAAATCTGGACGGGGGCCGCGTGGGCAGCTCAATCAGTTGAGCAACTGATTTCGGCTCAGGTCAAGATCTCAAAACTCGTGAGTTTGGGCCCCGCATCGGGCTCTGTGCTGACAGCAGAGCCTGGAGCCTGCTTCAGATTCTGTGTCTCCCTCTCTCTCTGCCACTCCTCCATTTGTGTTTGCCTCTCTCAAAAATAAACAAACAGATAAAAAAAGGAAAAACAAGCTATCGAAATGGAAAGTGACAATATCACGACTGAAAATTAGCACATGCCCACTAGCACATTCCCTTTCATATCAGAGAATAAACATGACTTGGGCAACATCTATATAGAGACTGTTTTCTTGGAATCAAATGGAAGCCTAAGCCATGGTGATTATTTGGCACGTGCAGTATATGTTATTGAGTGCCTTATGTAGTCAGGAGTTAACAGCTATGCAAGGATAAATTAGACTTGGCCCTAATTTCTAGAAGCTTCCAGACTCACAGGAGATCAATCAAATATATCAGATATAGAATTACATATATCAAATATATTTTATATTTGCAAAAAAGTTAGAAAGTGACCACTGCACTAAAATGTTTAAATAAAAATCACAAGAGATAAGAAAAGGGAGGAATTAAATCTTTCTAAATGCATTCCTTCTTAGGAAAAAAAAATGAACTCTATTGTCTATACGAAAGCACCTTCAAATTATAGCATCGTTGGTGTCTGTCCCAAATGAAGTAGAGAAACTTCCTTTAGAGACAGAAAACTCAACCTACATATCCACCACAGGTGAAATTAACACTGTAGCACATTAGGCTTAGTATCAGTCTTTAACAAAACTTTATTATTTATTGTGCTAAGAGTGAACACACTCTCTCTCTCTCTCTCTCTCTCTCTCTCTCTCTCTCACACACACACACACACACACACAACCTCAAAAACCATACATTAGATATAGAGGCTTACATTTTCCAGTTAGGATATTGGTGCTCTGTGAAAAAAAGCTCCAAGACCAAGATCCAAGGTCTCTGACAGACTGTTAGGACTTTCATTCAGATATCAGGCACACTGTTCAGAAAACAACCAACCCCCTCAAGGCTATAACTATTAGGAAGAGTTCAATGTACCCAAAAGATCAGGGTGTATAACACCCAAAGACGTACCCAAGTTCAGAGCTTCAATTCCGCATGGGGAGGAAAACACAAAACTTTCAAGCTTGTTTTAGAAAGAAATATTCACTGGAACAGATCAACTTTAAGAGAAACAAAATTGCTTTTGTGTTAAAACTCTTTCTGGAGTTCTCTGATTTCATCCACCATTGCATTCGGAAGAGACAGGTGCCTGCTGACACGGGTCACTGGCGCAGCCGGCCGCCGCACGCACAGGGTGGCCCGGCCAGGATCTTGCGGGAGCAGCAAAGTGCCCGCCTCCTGGCTGCTCACCAGCCCCGTAAATAAGGCTCTCTTGTGCCGGGCTTTTAAATACCTTCATTTCAAAATTAGATTTTGATTTTTTTTTTCCTGAGGAACAGCAAAATCCCTGTTGAGCTACCAAAACATATTTTACAACTTAGGCTAGTGTGTGCTGCCTTCCTGCTTTTTTTGCAACTGTGACTTTGAAGAGGGAACATTCTGCTTCACAAACGAGAATGGAGGCTCTTATGTAAAGGAGGGATTTTGCTGCTTCTTGTCATCTGGGCATATATATATTTTTTTTTTTTCTTAATCATGACAGAAGTTGCTTAGGACATCTTCATAGGCAAAGTGTGCAACAGCCCAGGACTTTTAAGATTCACAGTTTTGAACCTGATGGACAATACAGAGACTAAAATATAGACCAAGTCTGATCATCGCAAGGCACGGGAGAGACCACCGGGCTTCACCTTTCCTCTGGTCAGAACCAGCGCCTGCACCATCTATGCGAGAAAGTCGGTGAAAGGGACCCACGGCACAAATTGTTCTTTTTAACCACCTACGGCAAGACCGTTACGACACTATTCACGTCATCTTTGACCATCAAAATACTTACATGTCACATATCATACCTTTAATAGGGTAGCTATGAAGCCTATGACTTGTCAAAATATACAGCACAGTCACAGGCTAATGTCTGCACAGGAGTGTTTGGGCGTTAAAGTGTGGGCTTATTACCATTTAAAACTACCCAGGTACCGGGGATTATTTTATGTGACAAATGTAGCTATTTTCCTAACATTGCTCTGGAAATTTTATTAAAACGTGGGAGCTAAAAGAATTCGGAGTTAAAATACCATGCTTGGGGATTTATATGCAATCTCCCAGCGACCGACGAATGCTGTTTGCTTCAATAAAGATAGACTGATGCCCTTTGCAAAACCAGAGTCGCCCCTTTCTTAGGGATTCCTGGGGCATGATCTTCTATTTGGTAGAAGACCTTAACCCCTCCTATTTAGTATAAAATTAGGGTTCATCCACGTACATAAAAGAACAATTAATCCTGTGTAAGAAATAGATTACTGTGGTGAAGAACCTGCTTTCTCTCGGCTCCCAGGGCCTTTATCACAACACATCAGATGCAAACTAAGCATCTCTGTATCTGTCTGCACTACTCGGCGTCGGCCTCAAGGGCTGGGAAATGGTGGGTGCCTCTCTTCAACCAAGTAATTAAAAATAAATTTTAACGGACCTGAATTGATATCATAAGTAAGAGAGACCGGGTAGGTAACAGCTTAAAATGGAATTCAGAAAATTACAAGGGTTCCTGGGAGCACTCCCACGGCCCAATTTATTATTCAAAGCCTCAATCGTAAACAGATCATTCCAAAGGTGGTACAATTTGATTGCTTTATCCCTAGGCCTGACTTTTTAAACTAACTTTCCTCTCTATCAATTTCTTTATCTCCCAGGAAATGTCACGGCAATTTATAGTACTCTTTACATTTAACTTCTCTAATCTTTTCAGGCATTTGAAAATGGTTGTCAGTGATAGCTAAAATATGCCACATTTCAAAAAAACATTTTGATAGACATATACCTATGTATAGTAGGTGCTTCCCTGAAAGAAACGGTAAGCTTTAAAATCAAGTGAAAGCAACAGACTGTAAGTTCCACACAATAAACTCCGGTCTATACTTCCATCAATTGATTTCCACTGGCTTTACCTAATAGGACTTATCATTTGCAACCTTCCAAAGAAAATATTATAAGGGTGTTTTCTATTACACCATTTAATTTTGATCTTACTTGAAGTTGTCTCTAAGTGAGGCCTGGCCCCAAAAAAAAAAAGCCTATTATGTCAATCAAAGAGTGGTCAGTTATTTATTGAATACCCACTTTGCATAACTCTGGACAGTACAAATACAGATTTACATGCCATCAGCTACCACATATTACACAGGCAAATTTGGGAAACAAAAGTGAAGTGATCCATTTTAAATGACTGAAGACAACAACTTAAGAGTCCTGAGATGGCAGGGGCACTGGGTGGCCCAGCGGGTTAAGCATCTGACTCTAGATTTCCGCTCAGATTATGATCTCACAGTCCATGAGATCAAGCCCCACCGTCAGACTCTGTGCTAACAGTATGGAGCCTGCTTGGGATTCTCTCTCTCTCTCTCTCTCTCTCTCTCTCTCTCTCTCCTTCCCTTTCTCTCTGTCTCTTCTTGGCTGACTGGCGTGCTCTTGCTCTCACTCTCTGTCTCTCTCAAAAATAAATAAACATTAAAAAAAGTCAGGAGATGACAATTTGATTAATTACCAAATGAATAAACAAATACTACACAAGCATGGCAAGAAGTAGAAAATAGGAACTGGGTAACAGAGCAATTTCATGAAGAATAATTTGAGCTAAACTGCATTTCAGTTGGTAGAGAACATTGGAAAGAACAGATCAAGCACTGGTGAGTATTAGCAAATGCGATGAGACACAGAAAAGTTTAGTGAAAAAGATTTTATGAGATAGAAATTTCTAGAGGAAGGGCGCTCAATACTAGGTTAGTGTTGTAGGTTAACAAACCTGAGTAAAATGGAAATTCATTAACTGGCTGTTTTGGCTTCTGTAAATTGCTTTCTGAATGCATCTCCCCGTTCACTGTTCTGACTGTGTGGTAACTGCTGAAATATTGAAATAAAAGCCTGTGTAGCTCCCTGTGAAAGTTACCAGGTGTGACTTCCACCTGCTTGCTAGCGCGACCCCACCCCGTTTACTAAGACCTGGCAAAGACAGAGTTAACCGGTGGGAAATCATCCCCATCAGCGATATCTTTGATGTATAACTATGATTGGTCATTTTAAAGGGACAAAGAAGCTTAAAGGGGTGGGTTCCCGCCAAAGATGGCGGTTGTGTATTACAATGTGATTGGCTACCATGGAATGCTATGGATTGTAACTGGTCAACTCAGTGATGGCATGTTCTGTCCATATAATCTCACTGGCTCCTTTGTTCGTGGCCATTCTCTGCTCCTTAACACCAGGGAGGTCAGGTTTGGCCCAGCGGTAATAACAGCATGCAGCCATAAAATAAAATCATGCCTCGCTTCTATTCAGCATTGGTGGTCTTTTCATAACTACCCAGCAACAGTTAGTAAGTAGTTTTCGTTCTTGAATGTCAAACCAAGATAGTTGAAATTTATTCTCAAGCTACTAGAGAAATAAGTTGACTTTGATGGTTTGAGGCTTAAATTTTAAGCCAGTGGTTCTCAAAGTGTGGCCTAGATACCTTCAGCATCAGTATCGCCAGGGCCCCATCTCAGATCTACGAAATCACAAACTCCCAGAAGGGGACCCAGCAGCCCACACTGGAACCAGGCTTCTGGATAGTTCTGATGTACACTCAAGTCTGAGAACCCCTGCTTTAAGCAAAGTAAAATGACCAAAGCCATGTATCAGACACATCATTCTGAGGACAGTATGCACAACAGGAACCTGTGAGAACAGCATTAAAGAGAAGTTTCACAGTCAGCTCCAAGAAGACCAAAAATAAAAGAAAGGAAATGTTTTTAAAAGATTTGCTATTTGACATTTACCAGCATTTCAAGATCACCTTTTAACGTTCTATTAGAGCTTCTCTCCTAGAAGCTTATCATAAAAGGAAATTAAAATGACTAAGTCTTACAGTGGGGATTACAGCCTACTAGGTTTCTCTGCTCTTCTGAATAAGAAACAGGAAGATTTCTCATCGTGATATATATGTCCGGAGGGAACTGGGAAAAGGAGAGCTAACATTTCCTGGAGACTTCTCTCTGTCAGGCTGTTCACATGCATTATGCAATTTAATCCGCACAAAGAACAATATCATGAGCCAGGCTGCCTTACTGCCCTTTTATACAGATGAGGACACCGGGGTTCAAGGGGGTGAAGAAATAACCAATAAGTAAGCACAAAACAAGGAACTAAGTCTTTTTGCTCTTAATGTGATGCCATTTGCCAGAAATCCCAAAGATTCCCACATGAACAAAGAATTGATGTTATTTACAGCTCACCTGATGATTTCGAGATGCCTCAGAAGCTTCTATATTGTGTATGTAATGAGGATAATGTTCTGCAAATATTTCACGGACTTGATTTTGTCTGCCCCTCAATGTATGACTTCCACCTCCAAAGCTAGGAGTGTCTGTTATCTGACCTCTTTTGGTGACAAGTCTCCAGCCTGGATGAAGGGCTTGAGGTCCAGCCAGAAAGAGAAAAGGTAGCAAACCCATCCCTGCCCCAGGGGTCTATAAAAAGAAGGGAGGTTCTCCACATTTCCCAGCTTCTCCTTTCGGAGCTTCACATCGGCAACAGGAAAGCCCAAGAGAAGAAAGATTCCCAGCTCAAAGTCTGTTTCGGAATCTGTAAAGAGGTTGCCATGTGGACTACTGGCAATGGCCTTAAACTTGGAGGCAAAGATGTTCAGAGAGGGCTACCCCCACACCCAGAGGGTGGGGGGACAGGTCTGGCCCAGTGGTCTCCAGCGCCCTCCTGGGTAGACTCAGAATGCCAGGGTTGGGAGCTGCACACCACAAAGCCTGCCATGCTCCCACCACACAAGGGCAGCAGAGCACCAGGGGCAGCGTGAGGAACAAGCCAGTGACTCAGGAGGCCTACGGGGCCAGAAAACTCCAGCATCGGGGCGGGGGGGGGGGGGGGGGGAGACTCCAGGAGAGGGGGGCTACCAGTTCCTTCCCAAGTTGCACAGACCAGATCACAGAGTACACCAACCAAAACGTTAGCAGTGCAAGCCAGCTCAGCCCTGGAGATGAAAGGAGCCCAAAGAAACTCACTCTTCCCCTATTTCTTCCCTTGTTACTCCCCTCACCAAGGGACTGATCTTCTTATCTATTAGTTGTTATCTGCTGGACATGTATATAGCCTTTATTGAATGCCAGCCACTATTCTAGGAGCTCTATAAACGTTAACTCATTCAATACAATCACAACGATGAGAGGGAGGGGCTGTTATTATCCCTGTTCACAGACGAAAAAATAGAGGCCCAGACTGGTTCCAAAGAGCTACGCGGTAGAGCCAGGGGTCCAAGCCAGTGTCTGCTTAAGCACAGCACCAGAGCAAGCTTCCCACACGCTTGGTACCCAGAAGAGCTCAACTACCCACACTCAATTTTAAGCGAGATGACACTAATATTCTTTTTCTCGTGGGATAGGCGAGTGCACAAGAGAGGGAGTAGGAGGAAGAAAACAAGAACAGAAGAAACTGCATGGCCACTCACATCGCCGGTTCAGAGAAGAGTTCCAACGTATGCATATTTTCAGCTTTGGGGGGAACATGGTGGCAGTTCACACACGTCCTAAGGGTCCCTCCAAAAGCTTCTAAAACAGGCCAGTTCCTGGGGTGACGGGTGAGGACTCACCGGCATGACTGTGCTTCACCTTGCGGGATTACCACTGGAAAGCTCAAGCACGAGCACTGCTTGGACCTAGGTGAAATCAAAAGACATGCAATTTCTCTATTTTTTAATATTTTTAAATGTTTGTTTAGTTTGAGAGAGAGCATGCTTCTGTGTGCAAGCGTGCACACCGGTGAGAGAGGAGAGAGGCAGAGAGAGGGAGAATCCCAAGCAGGTTCCATGCTGTCAGCACAGATCCCAATGCGGGGCGTGAACTCACGACCTGAGCCAGAACCAAGAGTCAGATGCCTAACAGACTGAGCCACCCAGGCACCCCTATTTCTTTTTTAAAAAATACATTTTTATTTGTATTTTTTTAAAGGAAAAACATCCAGTTCAACAAGTGTCCTTTGGTTACGTTTAACTTTTTCTTCAAAAGAACACAAGAAATGGTACCCTTCTTCAACAGACCAAAGATTCCTTTAAAGGCCTTCAAGGACACCGTTGCAGGGAGGTCATAGCTCCCCTTCGGGAACATCTCACACCCTAACCAACAGAAAGACACAACTACCACCCAAGACAACAGAGGGCAAACCAACGTGAGACTGGATAGAATTCTAAAAGGTGAATGCACTGTTTTCAGAAATAACACTGCAATGTTTGGGAGGAAATAAGTATCAGGACTTTTAGAGGCTTCATGGGGTTCCAGTAATTTTTTCTTCCCCTGATGAGACATTACCCGAGGGACCCCTACTCAGGGTGACATGATCCCGGTTCCTGATGGCCAGGAACGTGGGACACGCAGCCCGGTAAGGTTGGCGGGCGGACGGTATTGACAAGACTTCACCTGAGATTTGGTTCCGTCTTTCAGATCTAACATGCCACTGAGTAGGTCCGAGGATACGGTGTTAGTACAATATCTGTAAAAAAATGATTCTCTCAGGGAGGAGGGAAAAAAGAACAGGGCTTTCAATGTTCAGTATCCTTCACATCTGCTGCTCAGCTGGAAATGCTGTTAAAAGGCCATTAGAACCTTAAGGTAACAGACCTCCAAAGCTATGAAAGCCATGGAGCAATTTGCTGTTTGTGTTAGGAGGATCAGCCCCAGCTACTTCCTTTTCAAAGGCTGAAAACAGCTTCTGTCATGAGCCGTGAAAATCAATTCCACAGTAACAGGGCTGAAATGTAGCTTACGGGGGCCTACCTACGGGCTGGCGCTGCACACCAGAGCCTCCTTCTGGGCATCCGTGGCACCTTCCAGAAGTCCTGGGCGGCGGCAGCCAGGCAGGGCCTGGGAGGCGATGAGCAGCACGGGACTTCCAGGAGCCTCCGGGCTTACCTCTTAGGACACTGGTTCTCTCTACTGCTTAATTAGGTTAAAATCAGAATCGTCCCCCTAAAGGAGGATAGCTTGAGGAGCTGCGGATCCCAGAAAAGCCTGCTCTCGCGGATTCGTATTCCATCTATTTTTCCTGATTATGGTAGTTGTGAGCCAGGCTCATTTTTTTTTTCCAAATAATACTGTTTCAAAGGCCTTTCAGAACACTGAGAACACTTTATAAACTTTTTTTCAAATACAAGGTCTTACTTTTGAAAATAAATATTTCAGGGGAATCACGATGGCCTGTCAAGGGTTGCACTTGACCCAAACGAATGGCTGGGAAGGTTAAAATTCACTTTAAAATGCATTATAGGTTTTTCAGTTACAGGAATTTGTCATTCCAGTGATAAAATGCAACCTTAGTTACCACACAGAATTAAGATCATTACAACCTATGGTTTTATATATCGGCAACCCTTTGTGAAACTGAAAACCTTTCTAGAATTTACTGAGCATGTTCTGGATAAGAATGAACTGCCACTCTTAAATCATAGCAATTGGCTTACATTTTTGCATGTAACTTCCTATAATAATATTTATCTGTACGTCAATAACCCAAGCTGAGAAATTGATTCAAAGTTAATTTGTTAAATTAATATCACAAAGTGAAAAAGTACAATTTTATGGTATTTTTGCTGTGAATCTGTGATGTACCTGAAGTGCTGTGCCAACTAGAATTTCAGTGTGATTATATATGTATTCTTGACTAAAAAAATGGATTTATATAATTTTTATGTCTATTGTATAAAATACATCATAAAGATCTATGATTTTATGAAATCTTCAAGTTAATTTAAAAAAAGGAGGGAAGGTAGTAACTGACTTTTTTCATTTTTTTTAATGTTTATTGATTTTTGAGAGAGAGACAGAGACGGAGCATGAGAGGGAGAAGGGCAGAGAGACAGGGAGACACAGAAGCCAAAGCAGGCTCCAGGCTCTGAGGTGGAGTCACAGAGCCAGATGCGGGGCTTGAACCCACGGACCGAGAGATCATGACCTGAGTTGAAGTTGGACACCCAACCAAGTAAGCCACCGAGGCGCCCCTTGGGAAGGTAGTAATTGAAAAGGAATTATCCAGAATAATTTTGTTGTTGATGACATAAGACTTGTCATTGTAACCTATTTTATATTCAATTGAAACTGACCTTATTTTTACGAGAGCCATGTGGTAATATAAGTGAAATGAATATATTCTTTATTGCAGTCATATAAAAAGCCCGGCCTATGCTTTTAACATAGTACTTGACCTCCTGATGTCTAAATACCCCCAAGTCTGTGAAAGAATATTAAATAAGATTCCACATAATCAAATGAGTACTACAAGTACAATAAAGCCTTTCACACATTAGCACTTGATAATGTAAAAGTAACAGTAAACTACGTTACCTAAGTTCAATATAAATATACAGCTAGAGGAAAACTGTAATAGATCAAGGAGCATTCAGGAATCCTACATTTCCAAATTATTAACACCTTAAAAGCACAACATCTTATTTTCCAAATATAACTCCCAGTATGTCAAAGATCATTTAAATTCTTCAAAACCATTTGTTAAACCTTTTGCTGTAAAAAAAGGAAAAGAGATGGTAGGCATCTTAAATTTTACCATTTTTTTAAGTTTTAAAAACTCACAATCATTGGGATTTAGAAGAAAAAAGGATAAGCAAACACTAAAGTATTTTTAAAATTATTTTCTTGTGTTTTCAGGAAAAAGTTAAGGCCTGTCATTTTTAAATATCTATAATATCTAAAAGCACAATGGCTTTTTTCAAGTTCATTTCAAAGGTGCAAATGACTTTGAGCTAATCTGACCCATTAAGAAAATAATCATTGAAAATTATTCATTTTATTTTTTTTTTGTAATGTCTATTTTATTTAAAAAGTTATTTTATTTTTTTTAATGTTTATTATTTTTGAGAGACAGAGAGAGAGAGCACACGAGCAGAGAGGGGTCAGAGAGAGAGAGAGGGAGATACAGAATCCGAAGACAGGCTCCAGGCTCTGAGCTGATAGCTCTTTGAGCCTGATGTGGGGCTCGAACCCACAAACCGTGAGATCATGACCTGAGCTGAAGTCAGATGCTTAACCGACTGAGCCACCCAGGCACCCCTGAAAATTATTCATTTTAAAAAGACGACCTCAAAGCATTTTCTTTGCAAGAAAATATTTGCCTCAAGCTCACTGCAATCTTAAGAGGAAACCCCTCTAGTTTTCTGAAATTCAGCTGAGAAGCACTGGCCCTTGCTAATCTCCGCTGTCCTGGGGACACAAAAGAGGAAGCCAATTTCTCAAGAAATCCAAGAACGGTAATAAGGAGCAAACACACTAGCCGATCAAGCCTACAGAACACAGGGGTGCATGTCCTGAATGTATTATGCTACATCTTTAATTGAATGTGTATAAAAATGAAGACTGACCAGCTCTAAATGTAGTCTCCTTGCATAAGAGTCTAGAGGTCAGGGAAAAATGGCTAGATCTGCATTTAGTGCAGGAAAAACAGCTCAAAGAGGGAGTAAAGAGATGGAATCACTCTTCACCAGAAATCTTCTGAATAGGACCCCTCCTCCCCCAAAGAAAGTCTGTTGCATCAGCAAAGAATAGGGATCCTACAGTACAAAAAAAAAAAAAAAAACCCCAAAAACGTCAACCAGGTCCCATTTAAAGCAATGTGGTTCTCTCCTACTCATGTAGATATGCCCTCGCAGGTGATTTGGGGGCCCTTTTGTTCCAAGCAAAGGTAGGTAAAGATTGAACGGATCCAATCACTCTCTTTCCCTTAGTCCCCCTAGTGGCCAAAGTGAGCATCTGCGAGAAGTCAGAGGCAATGGGGGAGGGGGAGGAGTGAGATGCAATTTGAATCAGAGACGCTTTGTGGGTTGAGATTTTTACCTAAAATCAAGATGAGCAATAACAGAAATCATTGCCTATATTTGACTGTCTACCCTGACGAAAACCTGTATTTAAAGCCACAGTGAATGCACCCACTGCATTCACCTTCTGTCCCCCAGAGACTCAAGAGGTGGTACCTGGGAATTTGTAAAAAATACAAATTATAGGCCCTACCCAGGAACAACAAAAACAGAATCTTTGGGGGTGAAGCCCAAGCCTGAGGATTTAACAAACCCTCCTCTAATTGTGAAGTTTGATACAGTTTATAAAGCACAGGTTCAGCTAATTGCTTCCCTTCTCTGGATGTGCATCAGAAATACTTGGGAAAACTGAGAAAGAAAGGAAGGGATGAAGGAAGGATCAGGACAGGAGAAAGAGACCAATTAAATCAGAATATCTAGAGATGGAGCACAAGTTTTTTTGTTGTTGTTGCTTTTTTTTTTTTTTTTTAATACTACCTCACATGATTCCAGGATAGCCCTGGCTTTTTCCAACTCAAAAGAGCCAACTGTTAAATTTCAGGAATTTTGTAAGCGGGTTGTGAAACTGTTAGTGGCTTCAAATCCGTCATGGATTTCATACCACAAAAATTGGCAAACGCTACCAACCAGGTCTTCCCACAGCCTACCCTCCTGAAAACCACTACTAAATGTGTGTGTCAGTTCGCTACTGTCCCGAGTTGAGAAATACACAGGACTCAAGTCCAAATACGTAAGTAAGTCAGACATTCTGAGTAATTCCTCTCAAGTTCTCCATTACCCTCAATTCCTGGAGATTCTTATGAATCTTACCAAGCAATTCAGTGGCCATATATTTAAGAAAAGTGGCCATCAATCAGCTCCTGTCTGACGGTGTAGCCATCACAGGTCAAAATCAAAAGCCATGGTCCTTTTGCTTTCTCTTCCAGGCAGCAGCACAGTAAATTCTAGTAATTCCGGAATAAGAGGGTGGGCCAACCTGCTGGGGGACTTCTGAGTTAGTCTGTCTTATCACTGAGGAGATAACCATGGAAGAAAGAGCCCAGGGTGTCCCTGTGGTCATAATGAGGCTCTGACTCCAGCAGCCATCTTGTTTCCATAATGGAGCTGACCTGGTAGAAGGCGGAGAGCAGAGACAAAAGATGGACAGACCCCGGGACCCTCACGATAGTGGTAACGCCCCACTTTCTCACATGCAGAACTGCTCTGCTCTCTGTTGGAACTTAGATGAAATGATGGTTCTCCCTGATCGTGGAAGCCAGCCAATTCAGGATTTCTTGTGACCTGCTGCCAAAAAGTATCTTCAATGACACAGATGATTTCAAGCAAGAATTTCAACACCTTGTCTTCTTTAAACCCTTTTATTGGAACTTCTGGGTAGCAGGAGTAAAGTTCTTTTAAGTTTTTTCTTTTTAATGTTGCCTCTTCCCTGCTGACATTCACCCCTTCTTCTCACCTCCTCACCTCATCTTGGCCCTCGGCATCTCAGGCTTTAGTATCTGAATCAGCCCCCTGGCTATCTTCCTTCCCTCCTCCTGGGCCTTTAATGATCTCTATGAAATTCCATCCGGTTTATAGTGTGTGACCAATCTAAAAACAATACTGTTATGTCATTTCACTGACAAGAACCTAAGATGATGACCTACTTCCTATGACATGAAGCCCAGGGTTTTCAAGGCCCATCAAAAATACAACCTCATTCTATTTGTTCAATATTGTTTCTCACAAATTCTTTTTTTTTTTTTTTGTCTTTATTTTATTTTGAGAGACAGAGACAGAGAATGATCAGGAGAGGGGTAGAGAGAGAGGGAGGCACAGAATCTGAGCCAGCTGTCAGCACAGAGCCTGATGCGGGACTCAAACCCATGGACTGTGAGATCATGACCTGAGCGAAAGTCGGACGCTCAACCGACTGAGCCACCCAGGCGCCCCTCTCACAAATTCTTAATTGATCCCTTTCTGTAGTATCCTCCACATGTACGACTGTCCTTACAAATTCAACCCCACCCCAAATGCCTTCTTCTTTGATGGCTGTTTGTCAACTGCTTACCCATCCTTCAATGCCCCTGTGGTTAATTTTGTGTCAGTTTGACCTGCTTAAGGGACACCCAGATAGCTGGTAAAACATTATTTGTGGGTGTGTCTGTGAGGATGTTTCTGGAAGAGATCAGCATTGGATTCAGTAGAAGGAGTGACCAGTGTAAGGAAACATCATTCCCAAACATCAGGACCCAGATAGAACAAAGAGGTAGAGGAACAAATTCCCTCTCACTCTTCTTTAGCTCAGACACACATTTCTCCTACCCTGGGACATCAGAGCTCCTGGTTCCCCAGCCTTGGAATCTGAGACTTACACCACTACCCCACAGTACCCCACGCCACCCAAGGCCTTCAGCCCCAGACTGAATTACACCTCCGCTCTGCAAGGTCACCAGTTCACATATGTCAGATCAGGAGGCTTCTTGGATTCCATAATCCTCGGAGCTACTTCCTATAATGAATCTCCTCAGATGTAGACCTCTATCTATATCTGTTTCCTATTGCTTTGGTTTCTCTAGAGAACCCTGACTAATACAGTCCAAATTAAATTTCACCTCTTCCTCTCAGCAAGGTCAAAGAACTCTCTTCGTTTTGTGATTCCTGTCATGACATCCAGTAACATATTTGGCACTTATGCCATGGACCTAGAATTGTTTAAATACTGGGGAATGAAGTAGCAATTTAATTAATTCTTCAGTTTGGTGAAACTTTTAAGTTTTTTTTACACTGCCACAGGACAAAAAAAAAACTGTGACTTAAATTTCAAAATGGCACAGCTGATTATATATATTTGGAAAACCTTATACTTTCTGAGAGTTAAGGACTCACAACTCACCTCACCCTATTTGGGAAATCTCTTTCTCACGGTCACACTGATACTCTTAACAATCCTATGGTGGTTTTAGGATACTGAGTTTTGTCTCCACTAAAAAGCACACATAAACTATGTCAGAGTTATTTACGGGGCCTTGTAAGCTCAAGGATTGTTTCCAGAATGCACTCTTCCTTCTCTCAATCCCTCTCTCTCTCTCTCACATACAGACACTAGTTTGTACTCATTGTCCATCACATAGTATATGTTCAAAGAATGACTTTTGACTAATTAATGGTCTTTGGGTGGTATCCAACTTACCTCCTAAATATTTTTTTAAATAAAGTATAATTGACAAACAATATTATATAAGTTTCAGCTGCACAACATAGTGATTTGACCTTTGTAAACACTGCAAAATGATCACCTCGGTAAGTCTAGTCACCATCCATCACCACAGAGTTAACACAATATTCTTGACTATATTCCTGATGCAGATTTATTCCATAACTGTACGTTTGTACCGCTTGTTTTCCTTTACCATCTCACCCCCTCCCCCTCCTCCCCAGTGGCCACCATCAATCTGTTTTCTGCATCTAAGAATCTGGGTTCTGTTTTGTTAGTTTGTTTGTTTTTTTCAGATTCTATGTAAGTGACATCACATAGTATCTATCTTTCTCAGTCTGATTATTTCACTCAGTTTCTAAATATTTCTTGAATCTTTCTACTTCATTCCATTTCCAGGCACTGCTCTGGTTCAACCTAACATCTCCTCCTCCTGTAGCAGCTTTCGGTCCCCTGCCAGCCATTCTCTAGAGAGTCCAAGGTAACATTTCAAATCACATCCAATCCGGATGAAACTCTTCTTCAATAGCTTCTCACTGCCCTAGGCTGAAAGCCAAGGTCAGTGCAGTGAGCTCCAGGGATTTCAGAGCTGAAATCCTTAGGGAAAGAGACAGGACCACGAGGTGGCAGCCAGACAGACCCAGAGAGCTCTGTTTGGGTGGCACTTTGACAAGCTGCCTGGGAGGGGAAGTCCGTCATAGCTTGAGGCCTTGTAGACACAACAGAAGCTACTACCAGAAGGGGAGAAGGTTCAGGAACTCCCGGAGAGGGGAAGGGGATTAAGTATACAGGCCATGCTGTTCCTTATTCGGCCACAGAGTGGAGAAGGCAGCAGCTTGGGCTTTGGGGCGTTTTGGGGGCTTTGGGGGTTGTTGTTTTTGGGGGGTTTTTTGTAGCCCCCAGGTCCTATAAATGACTAGCAGGCAGGCGTTATGCAGCTTTGCGGGATACACAAAACAGGCAGGCTCTAAATGGTTACAAATCCAATTCTTTGGGCTGTGTTTAAAACAACCAGATGCATGAAAACTGGACTTTAGCGCCCTCAGGTTTTAGAGCCAATGGTGCGCCCCTACAAGGAAAAAGTAAACCAGAGGGCATCTCTGGACGGTGTACACAGGTCATCAGCCTGGTCCGCGGGCTCTCTGGTGTCTCTCACACCCCTTCTATTCACAGGCTGTTTCCTGCAGGTTCTGACCTCCTCTCCTGCTTTCAGCGTCTTCTACCCACACAAGCACAGACTCTGTTCTCCTGTGCCCGCTGTCCACCGCTCCTCCTCAAGGAAGCATTCCCCAACCCTGTGATTCGATCCGATGCTCGGATCAAATGCTTTCACGGAGCCCACGTTTCTCAGCCATCTGTTGTGAGTGGGGCCCTTCGTGGCCACTTCTCTGCTGGGATTACAATCCCCTGAAGCCCCGTACACAGCACCTGGCACAGTGACCTGCACATAGTAGGCATACAGAAAACCATTTACTGGATAAATGGAAAAGAAACACCTGAAGACAAGACAGAATGGGTGATAAAAATAAATCGACAACCTGGATAACATGAAATGTGGAATCAGATTTCTATTTTTTGCTACTAACTGGTGCATTCGTTCGAAAAAGATTTTTCATCCAGGGCTATTAAAAGCTCTTAAATACTGCCATTCAGGATTATCAGATTCTTTAAACCTTTACCCAAGACTTACTGCTATGAAACCTTTTATTTACAAATATAGCATCACAGGGAGCCAACTACACTTTCAAACAGTATCATGTAAATAAGTGAAAATTGAATAATACTGAAGAAATCTATGAAGCTACACAAAGTTGAATTACATGCCAGCGAGCAAGAATTTAGTAGAGCAGAATTTGTTCTGCAAAGACATAGAGAAGCACCAAGAATATTCAGTATTCTGTTTACACGGTCAAGACAGCGGGCCTTGCTAGAAGTCTTTTGAGAGAAATGAATTAACGGTGGGGGCTGAGTCTTTTGTCGGCTTAAAATATAAGTTAAGACGAACCTAATAAATTATTTTATCAGCATTTCCCTTCCTAAAATTTCTATCCTAAACTCATATTTCTGTGCAAATGTAGTAACTGAATTGTAGGTCACTTTGGTTTAAAAGGACTCAATAATTTTATATTTTGTAAGTGTTCATAAAACTCACCCATAATCGTAAAAGAACATTAGTTACGCTCTTAACATAAATTACGATGCAATGTTTACACTATAATACTTTAAAGGACATAATGCTCTGTATTTTAAATCACTGTTGATAGCGGCCTACATTCCTACTCACCAGCTATTACCATGTGGGACAGTTAAAAGATGGGAGTTTTATGTAAAAAAAAATATATCAGTCAACTCAAATGAACTCTTGTTCTCAATGATGACATATTATCCTCTAATTAAATCAGCTAAGATAACTCTGTTTGCAAGGATCATTCTAAAATTAATTCCCGAATCAAGAGTGTAATGAGTGGCACTCCTAATAGCCCAGATTTTAGATTGCTTTGATACCTGGAATTAATGTGATTCTTTTAGAAATCTAGTGACTCAACAAATCATAAGAAAAGAAAAAAATGCATTTGAAGTCCAGCTAACTCATTTAGACCTCTCACACTGTTTTTTTTAAAGATTTTAAAGACAGCTAACTACAGAGAGCACAAAAAAATGAGAAATCTATGAAGCAGCAGTTAAGTGGAAATCAACTAAGTTTTTTCAAACTAGTGTATTTAACGTGTCTGTAAAAGAATAAGAGTTGCCAACACTTTGTTTTCTGTTTATGTTAATGTGATATCTACATGAAAATGGGGCGGGTAATGGCAAATGTATTAAATTAGTTGAGGGGAAAAGTGGACACTTAGGCCACCTGTAGCCCAACTCTCCAAACACCTGCTACACAAAAAGGGACAAAATAATGAGAAAACAATTATATTTCCTTCTAATCTGTGGAGATCAACTTCCCTCCTTCTACCCTCTTGATGACTTCCTACAGCAAACTTCTTTGCACTAATCATATATATTCATCTAGGTCCAGTATAAATGAAAAATACCAACACATGTTCTTTAGTTTCCATCTTCTATGCAACTCCATAGACACAATTTAAAAATTGGGGAAATGCATACACACACACAATCTCGTGATGGTAGCATGGCCGATTCCTGAGAACATAAAATTCAAAGCGATTTTCAAAAATTGTCAAGGTTGCAAGAAAATAGAAAAACATTCAGCATGAACCATGAGGGAGTACACATGGTGACTGATAATAGAAAGCTGCGTACCTATTGGTGAGGAAAGAATTGATTTTGCATGCATTCATTCAACAAATGCAGAATGGCAGCGGGCAGGATTAAGACTAGGGCTCCAGGACCTGGAGACAGATGGCCTGGATTGGTATTCTAGGCTCACTGCTTTCTAGCTGAGTCATCCTTGGGCAAGATAATTATTTATTTAAGTTTCTCTGTCGCTCAGTCTTTTTGTCTATAAAATGGGGATAATGATGATATCTATAAAGTTATTAAAAGAAGCCAATAAGGCAGTGCTTAATGTTTTAGAAACAGGTAATGTTTAAATAGGGGCTCGGCTCCATAGTCATTTCTGCATGAGGGATGGTTAAATAGGACTGCATGAGATAACTAATGGAAAAAGTGGACATGTGGGCCAATAAGTCACCATTAGTCAGGTCCGAGGGGTTATAATTAACGACCCCAAAGAAGGCTCAAGACATAAAATAGTGGCCCAGTAAGCATAAAACAGCATTCCCTGAATTGCCCAGGCTTTGAAGCAGACACTCTTTTCAGTTCTTGAGTTCTTTTAGAAGTTGAGAGCCATCAAGAGGAGTCCGGTTGGAAAAATGAGATAACATTACAGATGCTCAAAGAAAAGACTGGAATGTTTCATACCTGTCTTTGATGAAAACAACACTCCTAACAAAGAACTTGACCTACCGCTCAATCCCCTCCCAGAAGACAGAACAGGAGAAAATAAGCATGCACACTGGGGAGGCTCTGGGCTAGTTATCTGGAAACACTTCGATACCACAAGAATTACTAAGTATCAGAATGGATTGCTGAGGGGGGTCGGGAGTCTCCCCCTTCTGAGGTCTTTCAAACAGGACAGATAGTCTATCTGATCTGCCTGGGATGGCTTAAAATCAGCACCGAGTGAAGATTAATGGTGCAAACTGGCCCTCAAAGGCCTCCCAAGCACTCTCTGAGCATATAACTTTATATCTTACCCATCACAGCCCCTCATCTATGGAGTTTGAAGAACTCCCTTTTATCCTAGAATAGAAAAGGGCAACGCTATTTCACAATTGTGAGTTCTGAGTAAAACTTTAATAATGTCATGATGAAGCATAATGCCCCTATTACTTCTCAGTTATTTTACCAGGCAAACTACCTGCAAATATCTTTCAATTAGAAACAGCTCTCATGAATCTAAATTATGAACGGCAGTTCCTTTAAATTCATGGTCCCTGGCAGACTAATGGCATATGCCATTTCGCAAGCAAACCATTAAAAGTCCAAACAAGGCAAAGGATGAAAAGGGAATTTAAAGAAAGGATACCCATCATATACTAGATAATGAAATGTCAATAGTATCAGAACCAGGGAAGAGCCAAAGACTGTTTTTCTTTAATAATGGGACATATTTCCTCCATGGTTATTCCAACAACATGTAGCATTGAGTAGTTCACATTGAAAAAATATATACATACATGTAGATATCTGTATACACAACTATCTTTTAATTCATTTGTTTTCCTATCAGATGTGCCTCTGACCCCACAGTGACCTGTATCTTGATCATTTCCACCAGCATCGAACACGCCAGGGTTGGGCAAAGTCAACAGTACCCTTTAGTCCTAGAAAGTGAGTTTAACAAAAGTGCAGGTTTTAGAATTTAATAGCTAATTAGTGAGCACTGTAATTGTCAGGAGGTGGAGGGAAAGGAAAAAACAAAAAACCCTGTAGTTAAAAATCTACTAAAGGATTTATTTTAACCACTAGAAATGTTCTGGGGAAAGTTAATGGTGAGTACAGAAACCATTTACCCTGAAAACCTTCACTTCGATATTAAGGAGATTTGCCTCATGCTAAGGATGGAGTGCAGTCCCCTGAAAGTCCCCTAAGCCACCAACGGACACCTAAGCAACTTAAAAATACTGAACTATTTTCCTCTCTGAGATATCATATCTGAAATCACGCTGGGAAAGATCTGTGTGTTTAAAAGATGCAGTTTGAAAAAGCCCAGATTAGAGGAGAAAAAGTTCCTAGAAGCAGTGAGCCAGGCTATAAAACCTTTTAAAAGTTGAATTCCCTGAGATTTGGGGAGGAGAAAAAAGCAAAGCTGATCCTTATCAATTAATTAAAAAGAATGAAATAACAGTAGACAAAGGGGAAGGAGAGTTAAGAAACTTAAGGAGCTGTGGGGGCAGTGGCTCTCTATTCACTGATTAACAAATTAAGGAGTTCTGGAAAAGGGAGGAGAAGTGACAGGGCTAGAAAAGTAGACTTATAATTCACCGCAGGTTCCGCCTCCGACTCACCAGAGGCTGGCTACGTCTGGCTCAGAATCGAAAAAGGCTCCCTGTACAGAATGCTCGGTGCTGTTGGCGTGGGCAAGGGCTAATTTTCCCCCCAATGCCTCAATTTATATAAATGTGTCCATTTCGGTGTGAGTGCAAACCTTCACTTGGAGCGTGTGCGGATCAAGCGTAATAAAATAGCAATTCCATGACGGATCGAAACGGGGATGTTTTCAGATATCTGCAAAAAGCTTTGCCCCCCGCGCTCGGCCAGCTCTTTGGCAGCACGCAGGGAGGCTGCTGGAGGCCCGGCGGGTGGCCCGGACCCGCGGGGGTCAGCGGGGACCTCGGCCGCCGGGCTGGAGCGGCCCGCGCGCGCGCAGCATCCCCCGGCCTCGCGGAGCCTCCCTCGGCTGCGATCCCCTCGCAGCCACACGATTCTCTCTCCCCGACGCGTTTCATTCACGGAGCCCCGGAGAAGCTCCGTCTCGGTTGGAGCTAAGAGCCGGAAAACACGCACTCGCGCTGCTGCGCAAGTTGCCGGGGACCGAGTGCTCCCCACGCGCCGCCGGCGCCGCGAAAGGGGGTGGGGGCTCCC
>NC_043703.1:16404213-16437389 GCF_006229205.1 Suricata suricatta
GCCTGGCGGGCCGCGCGCCCGCGCTTACCTGCGATCTCCTGGTAGGGGATGTCCGCCAGGCTGAATCCCTTGGCACCGTACGCCTGGCGGACCTCGCCGCAGCTCCGAGCCTTCACCTCCGCCCTGGCCGGGAGGGACAGCAGCAGCCCGGAGAGGGGAAGGATCACAGTCCCGATCCAAGAAGGCATGGTGCGACGTGCAAATCCAGCTCGGTAAACCCCAGGGCCCGTGCGCTCTTCACCTTGCCCCTCGAGCCGAAAGCCCGCCAGAGCCCGCGGCGCGCTCCTCGCCGCTGCCCAGCGTCACCCCCTTCCGCCAGCCGAGGGGACGAGCCGCGCAGCCCTCTGGACTGCGCTCAGCAAACTTTTATAAGCCAGATGGAGGATGGCAAGCCAACCAGGGCTGGCTGGGAACACAGCCGCCTGGCTCCTCTAGCCCCCCGGATCGAAAACGGGGCGACCCAAACGAGAGAGAGCGAGAAGGCAGAGGAATGTTTAAAAAGCCACCATGGGGGTTCAGGGCTGCGATCCGACTTCCGAGCCGCAGGATCCGAGAGCGCTGCGGGCTCGGCTCGCCCGAGGGTGCAGCGAAGGTGGGAACGCGCGCCGGCTCTCCCGGGGAGGGAGGTGGACCGGCGGGCGCGAGGGTGAGTGCGCGCGTGTGTGCCGGGGCGAGCGCGGGGTTCTGGGGGACGCGTGTGCGTGGAGGTATGTGTTGGGGATTTACGGGATCCAGGGGAAACCTCAGCTTCACACAGGCTGAGGGAGCCTGTGAGTGTCCTCCTGAAATAGGAAGAGAGAAATCCCGGAGACACTGGAGGCAAGAGGGAAGGAGAAAGGAGGGGAGAGGGAGAAACGTGCTACACGGAGCACGGCCGAAATTCAGAGGCAGAGGCGGAGGCAAAACCTGGACTGGATCTCTTGCTACTCGTAGAAGGGAAGGGGGGGTGGAAAGGCAGAGGTTCTGTTTTCTCACTCCCTTCGCATCCTTCATACTGATCCCAAAGGCTCCCTTTAATGACCCAAGAAAGTAACCTGGAAAGATAAAGCATGTTAAGTCATTAACGTATTTGTTATTAAGCCGTGCTTTTGTGGACCTAAAGGACCACGCAGTTCCAATTGTTGCTCTAAACAGGAGCAACAATTTATGACCTACTGAAAACACAAAGCCCGCGTAGAAATAAACATATAGAGGAACCCTTGAGCCTCAGAGCACAACCATCGCTGTAATTAGTTGCCTCATTTCTGTTTAGGTTTGTGTTTGTTTTCTGAAGACAGTTTGTGCACACCGAGACCAGTAGGTTTGTTGCTTTGTTTTTTTTTTTTTTAACTTGGTTTGGGACTCAAAAATTCACCCTCTTAAATTTCAAATATTACATGATCTTGGATCAGAAATAATTATTTCTAGTGTGGAGGAACAGGAAAGCTAAGAAGAAACACAGCAGGGAAGCAGAGCCAGTAGGAGTCCGTAGGGTGCGCTTAGGAAGGTACTGGGGGCGCGTGGGGGTGACTTCTTCCTTCCCTCTCCCCAATCTCTCCTACTGGGCTTAACATTTTCTTCCAAGTTAACAGAATTCTGAACTGGGGACTCAATTAACTTTCTTCCCGTCTTACCCTCAAGTTTTGTGAAATGGGATAAAAAAGGAGAATTCAGGGTAGGCTAATTTCTTACTGACTTTCTTATGTTAACACACTCTACTAAGCTGAAGCTGGTGTGGAGCCCAAAAGACCCTGCAACTACTAAGGTAGTTAAAGCCAAGTCAAGCCAAAAATAAATAAATAAAAGATAATGCTTACTCATTTGTGAAGCCAAATGTAATTAGATCAGCACATCATTCAAAAATTACTATAGGCTAATGTGCAACTGTATGGCGCTTCACCTACACGTGAAGATGTTTTCCTGATGATGACTGTTAATGACCAGAATGACTCATGAAATTTAAGTCCTTCTGTTTTCTGTTTGTTATCATCACAACGCATTAGGTACATCTTCCTCTCTTTGATTAATTCCTCCTTGCTTCGCCAGAAAGGCTCTAGAATTCCATCTCCTCATTCATGCCATGGAAATACTTGAAAACATAAAGCTGATTTGCTTACAAATTGACTTTCTGGGCTTCAAAACGCCACAGCTAAACATCTCTTTCTGAAAACAATGGTCACATGTTTTTCTCCTAAAATTCTGGCGCAGTTTTTGTCTTCATGAGATTGTGCTAACTGGCTGACCCTTAGGTCACTGAACTCATTTTCCTCAACGTCTCAAATCGAGATGAGAACAAAATACACTCTAGTAGTGTCTTTGTGGGCAAAGGATAAGACGGATAGGACTAGAAATTTCTGTAACCAGGTCATTATTTCTATGATATTTGACGTGACTCCATTCAAACTTCAGTGTCTGTCACAGCCAGGTGATAGGCATTGTCCGCTCCTGAGGAAGGGGTAAATACACACGGAACGTACCCCATCATCTCCTACTGGCACTCGTTTTGATTTACCCTGATCCTAGCAGTAAAGGACAGATAAGGCAATAAAAAGAATGTCTGAGGTGGAGGAAGAGTGGGTAAGAACATAGTATATGTGGTTTAAATTATTTAAAAATCAGTGAATCGCTAACTATTCAATGAGCATTCAGTGCAACTATACAGAACTAGGTTGTTGAACACAATGAATGATAACTTAATCAAACATAAATAAATCTCTTTAATCCCATCAGGAGGATGAAATAATGGTTTGTGAATGCGGGTCAGACAGAAGAATGAAGTAACTTGCCTTCCTGGCTTTCTCTGCCCCTACATGGCCCACGTGTTGGGTGATGCAGCACTGGTTTTAGCAATGGGAGAGGCAAAGTCAAACTTCCCAGCTAAGGGCGACAGCAAGGCCAGGATGAGGTACCGGAATGAGTACCGAATGCCACAGAAGTTCATAGAAGAAGCCTAACTCGAAAAAAAAAGAGCTCGTATTAAGAAGTTGGCATTTGGTTTAGACCGAAGAAATGGGTAACTGAAGGACTCACACTCTGGCAGTAGTGTTTACATTATATGTGATAGGGAAAAAGTTAGGGCATCCAAGAACCTCAAGCCAGATGAAGCGAGCACATAGAAGCAAAAGAAAGGTAAGAAGGAGAAACACACGGAGCTCTGCCGTAACTCAAAGTTTCAAGTGGTGGCGACCAGAATAGGAGGGTAGCAGATAGAAAGAAGGTGAAGGTAAATTTTGCCAAAAGAATTAGCACGATTTGGTCTTAGGTTCAATAGGAACATGCACGGGCACACACATACCAATAATTATGAAGACTTATTCTAAAATTGTGAGTCTCATCGGGAAAATACGGTATATTTATTAGAACAATAAGATTCTTGTTCATGCAGCATTTTCACACCCCAGCTGTATTTCACAGCCCCTTCAGGGCATAAGATGAATGGAACCTCAGAGACTTTGAGTTGTAGGGAGAAAAGGACTAAGTCTTGGGGAGCAGCCATAGTCAGTTACTAGGCAAGCAGAGCAGCCCATGGTCTACTCCATGGTCAAGGGCTCTTCCTTCTTCCCCTAAGTCTGATGGCATCTGGGGGCATCATGCTAGCACCAAGAAATGAATCACCATCGGCCTAAGCCAGCCATGGCAATCCTTTCCCTGTTCTATTAAATAGTTCAGAGGTTGGCAGAAGACCAATTTCTGGTGAATGAGATGTAAGAAAATTTCTGGGAAACATTATTTTCCCTGATTAAAGGCAAGAACTATAGGAGCAGAAAGGTCTTTTTATCTTCGCCTCCTGCCTCCTTAGAGCTAATTGACCATCTTGTGACTAGGAGACAAGACACTGCTAACAGGCAAAGAACAGAGGATGGAAAGAACCTAGATTATTTTATTTCCTATTTGACTCACCAAACCAGCCCTGCGACTGCCAACCTCTGAACTTCTTGTTAAATATTTCATAAATATCTTTGTAGTTTCTACCACTATCACTTGGTTATTCTGCTATTTACAAATAAAAGCAATATAAATGTATAGTGCAAACTAAAGGAAGAACAGGAGAAGCGAAGGCAAGAGACAGGTTAGTGGCAAATGTAAGAGGAGAACAAAATTAGCGCCACGGCATCCATGTTAGGAGATTTTCAGTCATGAAGCAAATCGCAGTAGACATCAAGGACAAGGAAGGCAGAGAAAATGATACTTGGATAATGATAAAGAGACTTACTGGAAATTTCTACAGAAACATTTTAATAAACAATGGGGTGGATGCCAGACCACATGGAATTGTATATGAAGTGGATGTCGAGAATATGGAAACATCAAGGTATAACTAATTACAGTGTGGTAGCTCCATGTGGAAGGGGGGGGCAGGGTCATCAGGAATGGTTTCCAGAAGAAGCTTCTAAGACTGTAAGGAAGAAAGAGACTAGACAGTAAGAGACTGAAATTCAGTGTGATATAATTTGGTGGGTTAATGTTAAACATTTCTGTTTTATTTGCATTTAGTGAGTCTTCTATAGTAAGTGTGAGTTCTTTATGATTAAAAAACCATAATTTTACAATAACTGTCATACTTTCAACAAATGCAAATAAAATTTGTGGTCACGCTTTATAAAGTAAAGTGATCTTAACCATTATCTCATGTATATAAAGTAAATGGCTGTTAATACTTTTCTCAGTAAAATAACAACTTCGTGGTATGAAAGTTTCTGTTGTTAATCTTTGAAAGCCTTGAATTAAAAAAAAGAAAGAAGACACAGGGCTCCTGAGTGGCTCTGTGGGTTAAACAGCCAACTTCGGCTCAGGTCATGATCTCAGCCTGCGAGTTGGAGCCTGGTGTCGGGCTCTGTGCTGACAGCTTAGAGCCTGGATCCTGCTTCGGATTCTGTGTCTCCCTCTCCCTGCCCCTCCCCCGCATGTGTTCTGTGTGTGTCTCTCTGTCTCAAAAATAAGCATTTAAATAAATCAAATAAAAATCTTTTAAAAAGACACAGTTACAGAATTTACTATTCTTTTGCTCAGTTATACCAATGCACGAATGAGAAATAGCATGAATTTTAGAGTTCTTTTTTCTTTTGTGCATTTAGATCAAGCAGGACAAATAAGTTCAAATGAAATCTCATGAAAACAAGAGAATAGTTTTCAAGTGTCTATTCCGCATCTTCGCTTGGCACAAATCAGAATCACTTAGTTAACCTGCCTCTTGAAAAACAGAGCCTGTAATGAAAAAGCTGTCAAAAATTTAACAACAGTAGCTCTGCCTGGTGCCTGGATAATGGGAAGGTTGCTGAGTTACAGGGAAAGAAAAGGTAAACTTGGGTGCATAATGACAAAAAATGGTGAAAATAATGTGGGGTATTTCCTGGTTTTTTTTTTTTTTTTTTTTGGCCAAGGTTTACACCCAACCAAGTTGTAATAGTGCATTTAGCACTTACTGGGCCTTAAGAGTATACCCAGTATTAATATAAACCAACTAAGACTCTATCTCCAGGGCAGCTGAGGACCAGCTGGGCTGCTAATGATCTCTTGGGGAAAGCCAAACACTGAGGGACAAGGGACTCTTGTCTTACAATATTCTTCAAATGTGGCCAGAACTGTGTGGTGTCAGTGGAGGGAATTATGTGATCTGGTTAATCAGGGTCTTGCCTAGTAGTGAGGTCAGAGTTTAGGCCAGAGAAATGAAAGAGCTCTAATTATTTAATTATATATAGTTTTCATATATGCTGGAAGGATAGACAATGCAAGTATTTCATATATGCTTAAGCATTACTCATATTTACTTCAAATATCACTGACAATCCCCAGGAAGGTATAAATAGGAAATATGTTAAGACATTACAATGATTTAAAATGCTATTTTCAATTTTTTATATTTATTAATGACCCAGGAACTCACTCTCCATTGATTCTAACTGAGATTCCTGCCTAGAAATACATCTTAGGTCATAAAGTACATTTAAATGTCAAGTGACAAAATATTTACTTTCAAAAATTGGTGTTAATACCACTTTCTGCCTTGGAACAATGTTGGCAAATGTAATTCTGGCTAAGCACCATTTTATACCACCATTAGAAAAGCTTATTGTACATAAGGAAGAGAGGTTCATTTTGACATTATGGCCCACAATATTAATAGATGCCTTCAATAATATCATTATTTAAAGCTCACGTGTTTTTGAAGTGTTTCCAAATGAGATACGTAAATGTGAGAGAGTGACACCAATGAAAATCCTATTGCAGATTAATAAACTTGCATTTTTGTAGTTCATAAAAGAAGACCATTTAACCTTGTCTCACTCGTTATAAATTCAGATATTAATGTTATGAGAGATGATTGTGGAGCTAAGCAGTAATTTGACACACCTAGATTATTGGAACCATACATCTTGGCAGTCGCCTCTGCAGTTCTTTGCTTTCGTGAAAGACGAATAGAGCTGTGCCTAGTTTTCAGATCATCTGCCACCAAAAGCAATGACCTTCCTTTTTTTCTTTTTAGTTTTTATTCTAATTCCGCTTCGTTAACATAGAGTGTAATATTAGTTTCAGGTGTACAATATAGTGATTCAATGCTTCCATACATTACCCCGTGCTCATCACAAGGGCCCTCCTTAATCTTCAGCACCTATTTGAACCCCCCACCCATGCCCCTCTGGTAACCATCTGAAACAAAGACCTTCCTTAAGGCAAGCCGAAGACAACCAGGATTTTTCCACAGGGAAGGGCTCTTCTCATATTGCTGATTTTCATCAGTGGGAACAACTTAACTCTCTTTATTATAATTTCTCAGATTCTAAAAACTGAGTTAATTATTATTATCCCAACATTAAAGAAACACTGTGACAGACTTGGTTTTTGGGAAAAAATGGATGATGAACCCATAAGATATTGCTGTTGTTAACTATTTCACTACCTACAGGTATCTGCTCCTTAAACTATATCTGGAGAATTTCAGTCCGTCCAAGGATGCTACTCTGAAGGAACAGTAAGATAATTTTCTACTTAAGCTTTCCTTGTTTAACCTAATATCTCCACAAAAGATGATCAAAACAAAAGTTACTTAGAAAAAGAAGCTACAAAATTGTTTAATAGGTTAGAATCAGAAGAAATCCTGGACTATACTCTGATGTGAAGTAACTTTTAACCATGGGAGGTGATCTGAATATTCAAACATTCAATAATCAACATATTTGAAGCTTTTAATATGAGAAGTTATCTAATAACTTCAAAATATGGTCATTTAATTTTATTACAAGTTAGAAGAGATACTGTCAAGAAAAAAAAGGAAATGGAAATTTTAAGTGGATTCTGCCTCATCCACTGGTGCATGTAAGTCAACAAAACTTCCTTGTTGAGGGTTACCCCTTAACACGGTATTGGGTATTTTTCTGTGGAAAGCTGATGGAGGGGGTAGAAGCGATGTTCTTGAGGCCAGGCCAATAAGATTCCCTTTCTCTATTCAGTGGCTATGGTCACAAACATCCCAGTTAAAAACTATACAAAAACTATTGGTCATAAGAAAGAGAAGGTAGGAGAAAACAGCCAGGTTGTACTAACTTACAACTAACTCTACAAAGAAAAACTCAAAGTCCTAATGGAACCAGGTAAGTCGTAACATAACGTCAGTGATAAATTTTACTTTCTCGTTTGACAAAAATTATGATCGTGTTATAAAGAAGGCAGACTGACTCTTAAAAAAAAAAAACGGATTCTATGGAATAGTGAATCTCTTAGGCAGATTACAAGAATAATGTTTTCAATAATAATTCGTACTTATAGCTTTTCAAATTCGACCATTCACCTTCATGGTTGGAATGAATATACATGGACACAGAAGTACAAAGAGAATTTTCTTCCTCCACTTAGCCATTACTATGAATGATAACTAGAATTTAGCAATAAAATGTGCTTCATACTAAGCAACAATATCTCAATGCGACCAGACAAATCGTGTAACATATTTTCTATCAATGCTAATATTTTCATTGAGTTTTATGCACAAGTGGGGGTTTTTCATTTCTTCTCCTGCAAATATTCACAAATGTGCTCTCACCTCCCATAGAACAAAGTGTCCTAAGCAGTCTATGACAACACTACCCCCAAAGTGTCACATTTTAACAGATCGGTAAACACTAAAGAAAAGAATAATAAATCTTTAGGCTTACAGCCTGCATAGCAAATACAAACTAGCAATAATTTTTAGACCTATGGTTAGGAAAATAGCACTGATCTTGATCTGTGTTGTTTATTGGTAACTCAAAATCTAAACAGACTGAATCCACTGAATTCCATAAAACATTTACGGCTAACAGCTTCCATTCTTTATCAGGTACCAAAAAAAAACGTGGAATATATTTAATTTCTAGAAAACATCATTTTTTGACTTGAAGAATATGCCCGTATTTGTCTTTATAATATGAATTCACTTCCAAGTAATCATTTCCAACACTTGCCTCTATATTAACTTCACACATTTTATTAAATTTCAGGGGGAAATAATTAAATGTGATAGAGTAAACCTCGTGTATTTTGGTAAGTTACTTGGAGAAAAGAAAACGTCTGAGCTTGGAAGTTGGAAGTTCCATCCACTAACGATCTGTTTCCAAGGAGGTGTCCCAGACAAGCAGAACAGCAGCAAGCAATGCGCCTTCAGTTTTCTCCTGATGTTCATTTGCAAACATAGCCAATCAATGTTGAGGACATTACTAAGCAATCCGGGGCTGTTTGCTTTTAATTGGTAAACTATCTTCCAAAAATAACATCTTCGGGCTTCACAACACCCGAGTCATAGAGCCATTACAGAATGAATGTCTTTACTGTGTGAGAGGGCCTCGATGAATAATGAATAGGGCTCTATTTTTCCTGGGAAACAAACATGTACCGGCATGTTCGTGGTAACGAACAGTATTGTGAGTGTGCGCAGCCTAGGACACTACCTCGGGTCTGACTTCTACCTTAATTTAAGTAGATAACTGATTTTGAAACCCCACAGAGGGCCAAACAACCTTATTTTAAACCTGTAACCTGCTGCCTGGTTCATATGTTGCTTTTACAACTTCAAAACGATGACTTAGTACAAAAATTGAAGAGATGAAGGATCAGGTTACAGTCTCTAAGGGGCAAGGCTGGCTTGCACAAATTTGAGAGGGAAAGAGAAGAACATTTGAACACAGCATTTAAGGAACTAGAATTACATCTTTATTTTAAACTTCACAAAAACATAGTTGAATCATGAATCTCCTGAGCACACATCAAAAGTAATTTTGTTCTGTGCAAAGTGTAACTAAATTTAGATATTTGTGCAAGAGATAGTTCACAAAATAACTAATGAAAAGTGTGGTCTAAGATTTTAAGATGATAATGACCTTGGAATGTGTTTAAAACTATTTGGCTTTTCCTTTAGAAAGATCATGAAAGGGCTTAATGTATTTTGTAAATTACTTCCATAATTATTTCACTTACAAAGAATATAATTTGCTAGTCTATTTTCATAATGAATGAGAGCTTAATGAATCACACATACTTTACCATTCAACAGAAATATGGGATATCACAGCACTGAATTGAAATATTCATTGTAAGAAGTCTTGGGACTTTGGCAAGAAGACTTTAAAAGTTTGTTTCTTTCTGTTTTTTGGAGTAAAGCATGTTCCTGTTCAAGTTGACTTAAAGAATGAATTAACCTTCTTGCAAAATTGTTCATTGCAATGTAGCAACTCAAATGGAGAGTTCCATATTTGTGTACTGGTTATGAATTTTCACGGGACACAAACTCAGGTGTACAGGCATTTCCTTTGGTTTCCTGTAATGAAACTTAATTTCTATCTGAGGTCTCTCTTCTACTCAGCAGCAGAAAATTTAACCTTGCCAATTCAAGGTAAACTTAGTCACCTAAGAGTTTTTCAGACATATCTCCCTCCCCAGGGATGGTTCATTTTGTCCAAGTGGAGATGGTGAGACATTTGGGCATTGGTGAAAACAGATCACCTAGTTGTTGGTTATGGTTATTTTCTAGAATAGCATTATCTGAGATTAACAGATCTTTTGGCAGTCCCTGACGACATGGTCCACAGCACATCCAAGGCAATGTCATCCCCCTTCTCACCTAGGATTCTCCCCATCCACAAGTATATGTGACCTACCAGGAGTGGTAACTTTCTTTCCCTCAAATTACCCGTGCCCTCTGCTGATTGCACAGGGAAGGTGGGCTGCCCTCCTGCACCTCTAGTAGTTTTCTCAGTCCACCACCGCATCCTTTTACTGCTCCCTTTCCATTGTGGTACAAGGGACATTAGAGAGACTACAGACTACAGTGTCTCTGGGTAGGAGAGTGCAAATGCTCATCTCCACCCTCCAGTGACCCTGATTCTATCAAGGTTCAGCCTTGGACACAGAGGACACAGAGGACACAGGGAAACTACATGTCTATTAGCTTCCAGCTTTCTGTCTTCTCCCTCACCCAGCATTTTTATTAGAATGGGACAAGAAAATGGGTCTTGCTTCATATATGTTACATTCATTCTAATTTATTGCTTATGGCTTCCACAAGAGACCTTGCTTTTCCTTTAGAACTTAAACTTCTTGAGTTGTATGTGAATCACTCACTGAAGGCACACTCAGGAGGCTCTTAGGGTTCCCCAGAGGGGAAAAGGAGTAGCTGTCTTATAAAGCTTAAGCAGCCAAAGCAGGGCCTCAGAAAGATTCTATAGGTTCAAGCCCTTGACCAACTTGAGGCATCCGGTCAACTCTCGGCACACATGCAAGCATGGGCATGTGTGTGTGTGTATCTGTGTGTGTGTGCATGCATACATTCATATGGACATGCATGAACAAACAAGAGAATGTTCGTATGAGTTTGGAAAGTATCTCAAATACAAGAAATGTAGACATGGCCTATGTGTGTCCAGGTATAGGTTTGGGGCACTGCCCCCCAATCCAGAATGACATTCCGGGCCTGGTTAGAACAGCAACTGGAGAGAAACAATTTTGAAAAAAGGTATCTCAAAGCCCAGGGGCCCTGAACTGTGGAAGAGTGGACAAGGGACTACTCTACTTGTCCAACTTTAGGGCAATCCTGTCTGGGGTGGACTGCCATTTGTACATTGGCTTCAGGTACTGAGAATATGATGGTAATCTTTCTCAGCTTATCACATCAACTCCATAATGTGACAACTTTGATTTCTATGAATAGACTTCGGCCATTTATTCATAAAAACATTTATCGAATATACATATCACATATAGCGCCCTGTTGAGTTGAGGTCCTTTCAAGTTTAATTTTTTTCTTAATAATTGGATAAGAAGTAAGAGGCAGTCTAGTAAAAGGCTGCAAGAAGAACAAACAAGTACAGAGATCATGCCTTCAAAATTTTCAATCTCAGGCACACTTAACAAGGTATGTTTTATTATTATTTAAGGAATACCACTTTAACTCCATTAATTTGTATAATATATTTTAATGTAAATATGGGCCACATTGTGCTTTATGTCTTATGGATTGACAACTGGCCTCTTTTTATAACTTTCCTAAGAGCAATCAAAGCAGGGGTCTGGTTACACTTACAATGATGACTTTGATACACTAATTGAAGGAGCAATGGCTCAGAATATCCAGAATCTGGGGTTTTGTTTTTTAAATTTGATTATTCCAACCCCTGGAAAAAGGTCTTATCTGTAACTGGGGCTCAATTAGGACTTGAGAAACTAAAGAATCTGAGAATGAATAAAATGATCGATTTAGTGGATTTATCTGCTCTCTCTTACATTCACCATCTTCATGTACCCTCCAACCCTATAAGACAAAAGTCATTTTGAACCTATTGAATATTTTCCTGTACATTTTGGAGAAAACTTTAATTTCTCCATAATAGAGTTTACTATTTTAACTGGCTACAAACAGCAGAATAAACATTAACCTCTTAACTATTACCTTGCAAAAGAGTCTAAAATCATCAGTTTTCAATACTTGGAAGTATGATATTCATTCTGATTCAAAAGCAGTCAAATGATCGTAACCTTTCAAGAAAATGAAATTTAAATTAGAATAAGAAAATTTATCTTAGATTTTGAGAAGAGTGTTATGGGTCAGGAGGAGAATCTCAATTTTGCAAGAATTAACATGTGCTCTTAGAATTCATATTCAAGGAATAGGATAAGTTAGCTAGGAAATGGTAAGGATGCCCACGTGTCCAGAGACTTACAGGTGCACTGTATAGGGAAAGGGGTGGTGATCCTCTTTCAAACCAATTACAAACCTCACACCAGCTCTACCAGGAGCATCAAACTGACACAAAGACATCACAACCAACCAGGATGCTATTATCCTTCCACTTAGGTAAACCAATAAGTAGTTTATTTCTTCCCAAGACCTATTATCAAGCCTGGCTCTGTCCTATATGAAGTTTTAAACATAAATAAAGGTACACCTCTTGCTCTCCAAGAGGGAGAGATGGCACATAACATTTATTGAGTCCCTGATCTAGATTGCAAGTTAAATAATCCTATAAATTTTCTTTTCTAATGTAAAATCAACTTATCTATTAAGACAGAGCAAACTGATTAACACATCTCTCTACCAATTGCCAAAACGGAGATTCATTTTCTTATCATAAAGAACAGGAGAGAGAATCTTTGGAATGGGAGATTTCAATGATAACCATTTTAATGAAATGTGCTCTACATTTCAAAGCCATATTCTAAATTGAAGATCTATGAAATAGAGAGCAACTATAACGCTACATTTTCAACATGTTCTTATTGTCTTTTTTATCAGACTTTGCTAAAATTGGAGAGGAGCAAGCAGATCATATGTAAGAATTAGCAGTCTCATAAACTATTTCTCCTGACTCAACATCTTCATAATAAAAATCTACTATAATAAATTCATTGCCAGGTTGTATTTTTATTACTACAATCTTTCCCATGAGTTCTCAGTTAAAAATATTCTGGGGGAGGCAGAGAAATGTCACTTCTGTCAGAACATAATTCTCTACCTGCTGAAAAAAAAAGGCATATAGTTTGTGCTAGTTGCCTATTATTTTTTAAAATGTTGATATATAAGCTTATATATTTATAGCAAATAAAAAAATAGATGGGGGTACATTATACAGGAGGTCATTGTTATCAAAGTAACTATCATAAATTGTTAAGTGTCTAATATCCATCTCAAACTTCTATCAGAAAAAAATCAAAAGAGCCTAAATCTCTAAAACTAAGAAGATGAAAAAAAAATGAATAGTACTAAATTCATAATCTTGGTATCTACTCACGAAAGATAGTCATATTTTTCTTTTTTATTGTGAAATAAAAATGTATTAAGTCAATTCCAGAGTCTATTAATTTGTCTTTGCTACTTTTAAAATTTGAATAAATATATTCTGGGTTTAAAAGTAATCTGCTTTGTGACTATGAAAATTGTGTCTAAACTACCCCAGGCTATAATGAGCCACCTTTAGAAAGTATCTAATGACAGCTTCTCACATCTGCATATAAATCAGACTCAGTCATCAGGTGCTTATACTGATACTGAGATTTGACCCATTAAATTCAAATCTGCCTGTATATTTGCTGTGGGCTAGGGCAATAATGTAAGATATAAAAAGTTATCTCAACTCACTTGACTTAAGGGTAAAAAATGACTTATTCTACTCATTCTAAAGATTATCAGATCCTATTTCTGGAATTACTCTTGTATTGACATTTCTCTATCCCTACATTTCAGAACTGCATTCCAGAACTTCATCACTTTTTACCATGTATTGGTTCAATAGCTCTTAACTCTACGTCACTCTTCATGGCAACAACAGAGTCATCTCTGATGGAGAAAATCCAATGAGTATAAAGTTATTCACTATAAAACAGCAGCACCAAAAAACCTGGCTTAAGTGCAACTCTCCTGTGTTATTTTCCTTGACTCAAACCTCACACGTGACCTACACTGGACTTTCAATATTCCCTGAATACCTGGGACTCTTTTGTGACACTATGTCTTATTCAACTCTACCTTTCTGCCATCTTTTCCTTGGTATTTTAATGTATTCACATCACCTGTCTTTTACCTTGTTTTCCTGGATCAGGCTCTTACCTTCTCTTTCGGTCTCTGTTAGGAAAATTGAAAAACTTGAAAATGGGCCACAAAAGATTTCTGGGTAGCCCTTTAATGGAATGTTGGCGTTTTCTAGCAGGCCCTTTGGAGAGCTCTCATTGCATGGCAAATTTAAGTGCCTGACTAGATTATTTTACAACTGTGTTTGTTGTAGAAAACTTATAGTAATGCAAAAAATTACTGTCCATAGAAATACAAATAAACCTTGCTCAGTAGAGCTACAATTAGTTTCTGTCTTGAAGAAAAGATGATTTCAAAAGTTATATTTTATTGTCCCCCAAGACAATTAAACCATTTTGAGTTTATTGGGAAATTCACCTCATGATATATATAATATTTGAATTCTCCTTTGAACAAATTTTAAAATCTTACTGGTTCACTCATTGACAAACTAAAGAAAATGTCTTACATCAGTATAAGATTCATGGATTTACATTATTTTTAATTATATTTGAATAATGTGGAAAATCCTACAGACATACATGATGAGTTCATCTGAAAGAGCCAGGTTGTTGAAAAAATGTACCTTGTGGGAAATCCCAAATGGCAATAAAATTTAAATGTTGCTAACTCTGTTTCACTAAATTTACCCCTTCTACCAATTGCATGTATGTGTATGTTGGAGATGTGGGGTGGGCGGGGGGAGTGTGTAAAGCAGGGCAGCGGAGGGAGCTGTACAGTATGATAATATATTCCATATTGGTGACAACAGTGATTAGAAAATTGATTTTATAGTGGGATTTTTTGACAATCTCTGTCAAATGGATGATAGAAATATATTTTGTAATAAATGAGAACTGATAGGGAATCTGGTATATCTATTGTCTATTTGTGTGCTCAAATCCATTAGAAGTTTTCTGTTGAAAAAAAGAAATAAAAGGCACAGAAATTGGCAAAGAAGTAGTCAACTTTTACTCTTCACAGATGACATGATACTCTACACGGAAAACTTGACTCCTCCAAAAAAAATCTGCTAAAACTGATATGTGAGATCAGCAAACTTGTAAGGTATATACTCAGTGTACAGAAATAGGTTGCATTTCTATACACAAATAACAAAGTAGCAGAATGGGAAATCAAGGAATTGATCCCTCCTAACAATTGCATCAACAACTGTAACATACATGGGAATAAACCTACCAAAGAGGTGAAAGATCTGATGTTTAAAACTATAGAAAGCTTATGAAAGAAATTGAAGAAGACACAAAGAAATGGAAAAACATTCTATGCTCATGGATTAGAAGAACAAATAGTGTTAAAATGTCTATACTACCCAAAGCAATCTATACATTCAGTGCAACCCTCATCAAAATAACACCAGCATTTTTCACAAAGCTGGAACAAACAATCCTGAAATTTGTGTGGAACCACAAAAGACCCCAAATAGCCAAAGTAATGTTGAAAAAGAAAAACAAAACTGAAGGCATCACAATTTCAGACTCAAGCTGCATTACAAAGGTCTAATCTTCAAGACAGTATGGTCCTGGTACCAGAACAGACACATAGATCTGTGGAACAGAATAGAGAACCACAGTGGACCCACAAATGTATGGCCAACTAATCTTTGACAAAGCAGGAAAGAGTATCCAATGGGAAACTGGTGGTGGGAAGAGTGGACAGCAGCATGCAGAAGAATGAAACTGGACCACTTTCTAACACCATACACAAAAATAAAATTCAAAATGGATTAAAGGCCTAAATGTGAGACAGGAAACCATCAAAATCCTAGAGGAGAAAACAGGCAGCAATCTCTTTGACTTCAGCCACAGCAACTTCTTATAAGTCTCTGAAGGCGAGGGAAATAAAACAATAATGAACTATTGGACCTCCTCAAGATAAAAAGCTTCTGCACTACAAAGGAAACTGTCAACAATACTAAAAGTCAACCAACAAATTGGGAGAAAATATTTTTAAATGACATATTGGATCAAGGGTTGGTATTCAAAATCTATAAAGAGCTTATCAAACTCAACACCCATAGAACAAATAATCCAGTGAAGAAATGGGCAGAAGACATGAATAGACACTTTTCCAAAGAAGACATTCAGATGGCTAACAGACACATGAAAAAATGTTCAACATCATTCATCATCAGAGATATACAAATCAAAACCACAAGGAGATACCACCTCACACCTGTCAGAATGGCTAAAATGAACGACTCAGGAAACAATAGATATTGGCAAGAATGCAGAGAAAGGAGAACACTTTTGCACTGTTGGTGAGAATGCAAACTGGTGCAGTCACTCTGGAAAACAGTATGGAGGTTCTCCAAAAAAATTAAAAAGAGAACTACCCTATGACCCAGTAATTGCACTATTAGGTATTTATCTAAAGGATACAAAAATGCTGATTTGAAGGACACATGCACCCTGATGTTTTGAATTATGGAAAGAGTCCAAATGTCCACTGACTGATGAATGGATAAAGATGTGGTATACATATACAATGGAATACTACTCAGTGATGAAAAAGAATGAAATATTGCCATGTGCAACAATGTGGATGAAACTAGAGTGTATTATGCTAAGTGAAATAAGTTAGAAAAAGACAAATATCATATGATTTTACTCATGTATGGAATTTAAGAAACAAAACAGATGAACAAAGAGGAAGGAAAGGAAAAATATGATAAAAACAGAGACAGAGGCAAACCATAGAAACTCATAAATACAGAGAACAAACTGAGGGCTGCTGGAGTGGGGGGGAGGGGATGGACTAAATGGGTGACGGGCATTAAGGAGGGCACTTGTTGGGAGGAGCACTGGGTGTTGTATATAATTGATGAATCACTAGGTTCTACTCCTGAAACCAATACGACACTGTATGTTAACTAACTTGAATTTAAACAAATAAATCTTTAAAACAAAGAATTTTCTGTTGACTGATAACAAGAACAACTAAAATGTGAATCAGCGAGTCAATGAGTTTTTGTTTCTGTGTTTTGACCCTTGCCTAGGATTATAAAACTGAAACTGTATGCTCTCTAGGTGTCAATCTATTTGTCTGTGTGCCCTTTAATTGAGAAAGGCCTTGACCTTTCAGTATGTGACTATGTAATGTTTCCCTATTTCTGGAGGGTTTTAATAAATTAGGTTGTAATGTCTATTAAAAGCACTCTCTTTTGGTTGGCTGTCTAGGTGACACTGTGCTTTCAGAATTGCGTTTGTGCCTTTGATTACATTTACCTTGGCTGTTTTTGGTTTTGTTCTTAACTTTGTAAATCATAGGAAACTGATTGTAATAAAAGCCGTTCTTGTCCACCTAAATGTAAATGAGTTTTTTCCTGGAGAGATACAATTGATATCTGCCCTATGGAAAAATAAATTCCAAAGGTTATATGTTATTTCCTCAGTTTTATGTCTGTAAACAGTCATTCCAACATTCTTTTTGGTTTTTTTAAATGCTTATTTTGAATCAGAGAGAGAGAGAAAGGGGAGGAGCAGAGAGGGGGAGAGAGGGAATCCCAAGGAGCCTTCTTCCTGTCTGCACAGAGCCTAAACCATGAGATCATGACCCGAGCTGAAATCAAGAGTTGGACGCCAACTGGCTGAGCGCCGCAGGCCACCCTCCAACATTCTTGAACGTGTCCGCATAACGTATCTACATCAACATCTACCTCTGCGTTCCTCTCTTCTTCAGATTCTCATTCACACAAGCTTTATCATCTTCCAGGCACTTATTAACTAATGAACTAAATAAAATATTTTATGTCTGTTCACTCTATATTTGCATAAGAGTAATGATTATTATTTAACATTGATTAACATCAAATGTTAAAAAATTACAACTATCAGCTTCCTCTGTACTTTGTTCCCATTTGGGCATTTCATAATAATTTCTCTATTCCTCTCCACTAACTGTGAGTGTCTTAAGAGGATAAACTATGTATTCACAGGGTCTAAAAAAACATCTGTTTTACAGCAGGTAATAGGTACTAACGTGTATATCATATAGAGCAGGGCCTGCTAAGCAATTTGGTGAAGAAAAACATGTAAGAGGATGAGAGAATGACTGTATTTTATAACACCTCTCACCTTTTATTAGCGGCTTGATGCTATGTAGTGGAAGTTACAATTCATTAATTTTGTTAATCAAGATTCATGCAAAAACATTCAATTGGAATGTTAAACACCTGAAAACATTTCAAGCATTGTCTCACCAGCATTACGGAGAGTGTGTAAAGGTGATGTCTTTTTTATTATAGAAATTGTAATACTATATAAACATAATTCTCTAAGTGCAAAATCAAATTTTTTCACTCTTGAAGTATGACTTGAATATATCAATTAATTTTAATGACATGTTTTAAAGTCTGAAAAATGATTATGTGGTAATTAAAATTGCTATTTCCTTTCTACCTTTGTGTCCCGAAACTATTCAAATTCACATTTTAATTTTTAACCCTCTAAGCTGACTTTGTTAACAAATACTTTGCACTGATTATTTTTAATTCCTTAGAAACAGGCAGAGAACTACATTTCTACATTTCTTTTTTTAAATTTTCTAACATTTTATTATTATTTTATTTTTGAGAGAGACAGAGACAGAGCACAAGCAGGGGAGGAGCAGAGTCAGAGGGAGACACCGAATTTGAAGCAGGCTCCAGGCTCTGAGCTGTCAGCACAGAGCCTGATATGGGGCTTGAACTCACAAACTGTGAGATCATGACCTGAGCCAAAGCCAAACGCTCAACCGACTGAGCCACCCAGGCATCCCATTTCTAAATTTCTGATAAAACTTTATTTCCCTATACTTGTTAGTTCTTTTGAGCTTTATTTTTTATTACAGGTAGAGGTTATCTACCAAAGAGACTAAAAGAAATTTCGATGCTTTTGTTTTCATATTCCCCTTGTAACTGAATGGTTCCTTAGTGCTCTTTGTGCATTCAGCATATAAAAATGCTGTTTTCTGAGAGAAGGGTAAGTGAACTCCTTTCTTAAATGAGTACTTTTCTCTCTTAAAAAACTTTCCAAAATTATACAACATATGGACAAAACTGGAAAAACATCATCTGCATGATGCAACAACTTTGTACTACATCTCACTCATACAATTAATGAATAATTGCTTATAAATTCCTATGGATGTGCAGTATTTTACATTTTAAGTGCTTTATTTGAATATCATGTTATTTTCATTTGCAATAATTCTTGGGAAGGTCTGAGAGTATTTTCATAGTGTTATATTAGTTTCATGTTATGTACCATCTAACTGCTCAAAAATGGATGTTTCCTATGAGTGTTGGAGCAGTTAGGGACAAAATTTCCCTTGTAATGAATTCTTTCAGTTAAGATAAAAAGACCAAGAAAACTACTTATCTACACAGAGCCTCATTTATTACTTAGTGTTAAAAGTCCATTATGAAATAACATTAAATTCAACTTGGAATGATAAAGTTTTATCTAAGAACATCTAAGCAAATCAATATTTTAAATGGTTAAGCATAATCCGGCTCTGGCAATTTTAAGCATGATAATTGAACTTTCTAAATATTTATAGACACTAAGAAGAAAACCATTCCAGCTGCAGATTTCTTGGTAAAAATAAGTTCATATATCTTAAAAGTGTAAAAGAAGGTTAGCCAAGTCATTTATCATATCAAAGATTTATAAGCCAATGGTTTTGGGTACTTTTGATAATTTTTTCTTACTGGAAAATAAGAAAAAATAAAATTTTGTGATAAGATAGTAATCCATTGTAGTTAGGAAACAGAAATAAGCTATATTCTTTTTATGGGCATATGATCAATGGTCAGAATTACAAAAAAAATTCAGAATGGCATTACAGAATTTCATTTTCAGTAGATGTCAATTTCCAAAAAAAAAAATAGACACTGAAAATGAATGGGATTTCATATTTAAATTAGGGGCGCCTGGGGGGCTCAGTAGGTTAAGGGTCCAACTTAGGCTCGGAGCCTAGAGCCTGCTTCAGATTCTGTGTCTCCCTTTTTTTGCCCTTTCCCTGTTCATGCTCTGTCTCTCTCTCTCTCTCAAAAATAAATAAACATTAAAAATTTTAAAAATAGACTAATTAACAATAAAATGCCTATTATATGCACTTCTAGCTCCACACATAATAAAATTCACTGCATTTTTTGTCATCAATTTTTAATAAGAAAAAAACCTTTACCCGTGTAGTTACCAATTCCAGTCCAGTTTCTTCTTCATGTAGATCCATATTTCCATTTGGTATCATTTTCCTCTCTGTGCACCTTTCTCCTCTCTGGCTTCTTCCCTCCAATTCCAGGTGCCTTGACCTCCTCATAGCCTCTGTTTCTTCAATCAGGGAGTCCACGAAGCTCTATTTAGGTTGCGTCTCCTTGCACTGTAGTATAGAAACTCTCCAAAGCCAGGAGGCTGTGGCAGTCACGGGACCTACTCTTTCTTGTCTCTCAGAGATGACTCTTCCTAGTTACCTCACATTAAACTAGCTTGAAAATGGTCATTTCACGATGACTGGTTTTTTTCTACTTGCTTCAAGTGAGAAGGTGAATTTGGTCTTTGTTTTTCCATCCTGGTTGGAAGCAGAAATCCTTGTCAGCAACTTTTAAACAATCACTTTTACTGCTTCTGATGCTGATATGAAACCAGTACACTTTATGTATACTACATTGGTAAATACCAGGGGAGAGCAAAACTCTGGGATAGTTACTTGTTAGACTGTGGTTTATGAACTCTACTTTGATTTCTATCTTAATTGGGTTCTGCAGCAGCAGACGCTGTGACAGGATCCAGGTGAAAGTGATTTATTAGAATGCATTCCCAGGGAAACAGAGTGAGAACATGGTAAAATTAAGGGAAGAATGCCCTCAAGGTTAGGATGCCAAGCAAATTATTCCAGTGGGAATTTTGGCACAATTCTAAGAGAGATCCATGGAGAAAATATAATTCATGAATTATTGGGTGAAGAATATCATGAAGAATTAAGGGATGGAAAGGATAGAATGTTTATTGCCCTCACCTGTCCATCATTGGTTAAGGGTTGCCCACTGGGAGGTAATTTTTAATCTCTTTGGGTGCTCCTTGTCCATGGGCCAAGCTGTTCCGGCAGCCTAAAGGTAGAACAGGCACTGAGTGTTGGGATTAAAAGCAAACTAGTAGCTGGTGTGCATAAACATAATGAAAGTATCTGAGAGCTGTGAGAACAGTAATAGTTTTTACCACCCCGTATGTGGGTAGTTGTTTTAATGTGCATACAGACCATCTAAGAATTCCACTCTAATAAAGGTTCTTGAATTAGGTGGACTCCCGGATTATGCCGATGCTGCCAGCCACCAACATGCCCTCCACTTCCAGTACGTCTTCCAATGTCTGGAGGGTGGTTTTATTTTCTCACCTTTTCTTGCCCTCATTTCAGCCTTGCACAACACTTTGGAGCTACTGTGAGAGTCCCTCATATCAGGTGATCGTAACTTGATAATCACTGCTCTTCTATCAACATTAAAGAAGAAGCAAAAAGTAGTGGCACCTGGGTGGCTCAGTTGTTTAGTATTGACTTCAGCTCAGGTCATGATCTCATGCTTCATGAGTTTGAGCCCATGTCGGGGACAAACTCAAGGGCTGACAGCTCAGAGCCTGGTAGGGATTCTTTCTCTCTCTGCCCCTCCCTCACTCACCTTCTGTTATGGGGTTGTGAGGCCAACACCCCTGTTATGTGTAGAGATTATTACTTTAAAATAATAAAAAAATTATTTCAAAATATACATTCTGATCCAGCACATACATATATGTGTATATTTAAGAAACATGATGTGAATAAATGTGTCCTGAACAGTAATTGTGAATGCATTTTGCTTCTTTCTAATCTATTATTCTATGCATTCTATTTTGTAAACAAAATTACCATTTCCTAGTACACTATGAGGTCTCAATCCACAATTAAAAGGAAAAAAAAAGACCCAAATCATGGTGAAAACAGAACTGAGGTTATTGTAGCTAATGTTTTTTTTGTTCCATCAATGACAAATTGTGTTTATTTATTCATGGTCTGCATGAGACATCTGACTGCTTTGAGGAAGATTGGGATTTTGGAGATCCTTCAAGCCCCCCCAAAACTTAGAAAATATTTGCTATACACTGATTTTAAGTGGAAACTGAGTGTTCCCTGAAAGAAGGGCGGGGAAGGAGGAGCTGGGGGTTAGCTGTGTTTTTGCAGGGATACTGCAGTCCACAAAACAAAGGCCACAGCTAACTGGACTCACATTCCTCAAATCGCAAACTAGGAGCCCATTTCCTCAGGCTGAGCCCAAGTGGCTCATTCAAGTATTTCTTCCAGACACTTGTCTCTCTGAGAGAAGTTCTTGAAGCTTCTCCATCCTGTTACAGTCCCAGTGACATTTTTGTGCCTCTTACAACCTGTTAGTTGTCCAACTGGCCCACACTATAGTTAGGTTCTGAATTCATGTACATATTAAGTACATGTTTGTATTAAGTACACATTAAGCACTCTGTCATATATTGGACGTTCAGTGGTTAGTGAGACAGATCTAATCCTGCCCTAAAGCAGCTTGCCACCTAGTAAGGATGGTACATAAAACATGAGAGGAGTGATCTTAGAGTCAGTACAACGTCTTAGGAGCATAAAGCAGAAGTAACAAAAACAGAGGTTAGCAAACGTTTTCTGTAAAGAGCCAGGTAGACAACATCGAATGCTTTGTAGGCCGTGGTCCATGTTGTAACTACTCAACTCTGTGAAAGCAGCCACAGGCAATGTATAAACAATGAGTGTGTCTGTGTTCAAATAAAACTGTATTTACAAAAACAGACAGTGGGCTGGATTTGGCCTTAAGACCGTAATTTGTGAACCCCTGATCTAGAGGGCTCCAGGGAGGGTCAGAGATTTCTGAAAAGGTCTGTGTTAAACAGATTCCCAAACATAGGTACACATGATCCAAGCAAAGGGAAAGGAGGCCCAGAACAAAGAGGCCCAGAAGTGAATGAGAGATTATCTTGAAAGAATTGAAAGATGTTCCATGTGGCTGTAGCTTAGTGTTATTTTTTTTTAATTATGACCTATTTAGAAAAGTTTTAAGCTCACCGAAAAATTAAGAAGAAAGGCACAGAAATTCCCCATAAATTCCCTGCCCTCACACACGCATAATCTCCCCCATTTTCCACATCCCCCACCAAAGTGGTACATTCGTGATGCTTGAAGAACCTACACCAACATGTCATGATCATCCAGATCCCATAGTTCACACCACGATTCCTACATAGTGCTGTACATTCTATGGGTTTGGACAAATGTATGATGACATATATCCATCATTGTGGTATCTTACAGAGTATTTTCACTGCCCTAAAAATTCTCTGTGCTCCACCTATTCATCCCCGAAACCCCCATCAACCTCAGGCCACCACTCATCTCTTTGTCTCTGTAGTTTTGCCTTTTCTAGAATTCGATATACTTGGAATTGTACACTATGCAGTAGAGTGCATACACTATACACTTTACACTTTTTATATAGGCTTCTTCCACTTATGATAGGCATTGAAGTTTCCTCCATGTCCTTTCATGACTTGATAGCTCATTCCTTTTTCGCAAAGGATAATATTCCATTGTCTGGATGTGTCACAGTTTATTTGTCCATTCAGTTGCTGAAGGATATCTTGGTTGTTTCAAGTTTGGGCAATTATAATTAAAAATGCTATAAACACCTGTGTGCAGATTTTTATGTGGAGTTAAAGTATCAACTCCTTTGGGTATAGACAAAGGAGTGGGATTGCCAGATTGTGTGGCAAGAATATGTTTAGTTTTGTTAGATACTTCTAAATTGTCTTCCAAAGTGCGGGTACCATTTTGCATTTCCACCGGCCATGAATGGGAGTTCCTGTTGCTCCACATCCTTGGCAGCATTTGGTTTTATCAGTGCTCTGGATTTTGTCCATTTTCTTTTCTTTTTAAAGTAGTTTCTACCCCCAACATGGCGTTTGACCTCAAGATTCTGAGATCAAGGGTCACATGCTCTGCTGGGTGAGCCTGGGAGGCACCCCCTGGAGTTTGTCCATTGCAATAGGTGAGTGGTGTGTCATTGTTATTTTAATTTGCATTTCCCTGATGACAGGATGTGGAGCATCTTTCATAGGCTAATTTGTATACTTTTTTTGGTGAGGTATTTATCTATTAAGATCTTTGGTCCATTTCTTTAAGTTCATTTATTTGTGTAATCTCTACTCCAAAAGTGGGGCTCAAACTCATGACCCTGAGAACAAGAGTGGGATGCTCCTCAGACTGAGCCAGACAGGCCCCTCAAGATATTTGGCCTATTATTTTAAATTTTGTTCTTTTTACATTTATTTATTATTGAGAGAAGAGAGAGACAGAGCATGGACAGGGGAGGGGCAGAGAGAGAAGGAGACACAGAATCCAAAGCAGGCTTCAGGCTCTGAGAAAGCTGTCAGCACAGAGCCTGACGCGGGGCCTGAACCCACGAACTCTGAGATAATGACCTGAGCCACAGTCAGTTCAACCGACTGAGCCACCCAGGGGCCCCTATTTGGCCCATTTTTAAATTGGGTTATTTGTTTTCTTATTGTTGAGTTTGAAAAATTCTTTATATATTTTGGATAATAATAGATCTTGACTTTGGTGTCACAACTAAAAAGGCATCACCAAACCAAAGTCATCTAGCTTTCTTCTGATGTTATCTTGTAAGAGTTTTAGGGTTCTGTGTTTCATGTTGAGGTTTATAATCCAGTTTGAGCTAATTTTTGTGAAAGGCATAAGGTTGGTGCCTAGATAATTTTCTTTGGTATGTGGATGTCCTGTTTTCTAGCAGCATTTATCGAAGGCTGTCTTCACTCCACTGGATTGCCTGTGCTCCTTTGTCAAAGATCAGTTGACTATATTTATGTGGGGTTCATTTTCCAGCTTTTACTTCTGTTCCATTGATCTATTGGTCTATGTAGCTTAGACTTTTAGGGGTATATGGAACATTTGTTGTTCTTCTATCTCTTGGTGTACCATCTGAAGCCTACTTTCATGTTTAGGGAATTCCTCCATCTGTGAGACTAGGTAGGAAAAGAATACCAGCTTCCCTAACAGGACTGAACATGGCAGATACTTGTATTCCCAGTCTTTCTTCTAGCCCAGGTCTCTGGCCCAATCTCCATTAATCAGATAATTCTGTGCCAGACTTCAACTCATAGGCCTGTGATGAAAGAGGCAAGGACTCTTTCTTTCTCTCTCTCAACCTCTCTCCCTTTCTCTCTCTCCTTTCTCTCTGTCTCTCTTATTCACACACACCTAGCTTGGACTTAGTAGTGACTGCAGTGTTGAGATATGAAGGCTTATGTGGCATCAGCACAATTGAAGATCTGGTGCTGTTTGGGGACAGCAGGCATTTTCCATGTCAGGTCAATTCTGCAGTGAGACCTTGGGAATCATTCCTCCAAACTGAGCTTCACGCCTCGTCCTCCAATCCTCTAACAATTCTAGGAGATGCTCTATGTCCTTTTAATAAACTCCTCTCCAGACTTCACTTAGGGCAGCTTTTGTTGTTTTCAACTAGGAAATCTGACTTGCTGAGGGAGATTCCAACAGACAGATGACTAGGACCCGGCTCCAGACGGACTCCTTAAAGCCATGTTAACAAAGTTCGAATTCATTAGTAGTGTTGTGAGAAGTCACTGAAAGATATTGAGGAAGAGAATAGTGCAAGTGGACTTGCAGTTCAGAAAGATCACACTAGAAGCACACAGAAGACTGAGATTTTTTTTTTCTGCTTACCTTTCTCTGCTCATGGCTTAAAATGGTACCTGATATACAGTTGGTAATAAAAATTTTAAAAAGAATACGTTGAGTGAATGATGGAAATTTTAATGAATGAATTGGAGGAAAGAATTCATGTAGAAGGATGTTGTGGTCAATTCAATGACAATGGTGACCTGGACTAAGTCAGAGTCCTTGCGGACTCGCTGAGATCCATTCACTAAAACGGATTCAGGTGATTGATATGTACGAGGCAGACGCTAAATAATGTGAACAGAAATTACATATTAATATTTTAAAATGCAAATATGCTTTAAAATTAAATTAAACTTACAGTGGTGTTGATTTCAATAATTAAATATAATGTCAATGTAGAGGGAATGAAGGAAGGTATGTGTTCCAAAGCCTTTTTTTCCATCCCCCCACATGATAGCACTAGTTATATAGATACAGTTTTGGGAAGGGGTGATGCACAGATATATAACTTCCAATGACAAAAGGAACAAACAAAAAGTATAAAACATCATTTAGTGCTGAGGAAATAAACATAGTATATCCAACACAGTTGTTTCCATTCTTATCTATTCTATTTTTCCTGCATTGTTTGGGTTACCCAGACTGTCACCTTTTTAATAAGCCTAACAGTGGATTGAGTTAAGTAGATGAAGAGGATTTAAAAGATAAAACCAGATTGGTGTTCAACACGCCTTTCTCCCAAGCCCTCAGAGATGATTTAATAAAAAGGAGACAGAATATTAATTTTTCTGAATTCTTGTTTGGTTGAGTGACCTTGGTAAAAGCAAGTAGGTGAATTTAGAAATTAGTTTAATTGACTGTTATTACCATTCTGCTATTTCAGTGGAATAATTCACTGGTCATTCAAGTTGATTCACTAATGGAGCAGGTAGATAAGATAGGCAGGGCAAAAATCACCACTGCAGTTCAATAATATCCCCCAAAGCTTCCTGGCAAATTGCATATCTCACATGGAATTTCACTTAACATTCTCAAAACAACACTCAATAATATAGAAAATGAGGTTATCAGTGAACTACTCCCATAATAGTTTTTCTGCAATTGTATGCAGCATTGGTATTCTGAAAAAAATTTCTATGCCTTTAGAGACCAACCAAACCACTTGATAAAATTAAGTCAATAATATTTCAGAATACAATGGGAAATGCATATTTTATGGGTTACTATGTCCAGTAGAAAAACAATTAATCGTGAATAAGTCATGGATTCTTAGTCTTTCTTATTAGCCAATAAATTTGGTCCACAGGCTGCGATTTCAATTTTGGAGAAAAAATTAAATAACAAACGAGCTTAGATATTATTACCAATCAGCAACCTCTGTCCTAATCTGCGTATTGAGCTGGCAGGCCTTTTGGGTTCTAATTTGATGGTTCCAGAAAACTGACTTCAACCATTCCCCCAACTATCCAGGCAAGTACACAAGTAACATCTTTAGGAGAAATTCTCAGCTTTACAGTGATGCTAAATGAACACATTTATCAGACTCTTTACTTGGAGATCAGCCTGTGAGGGAAAGGGAGTGGGAAAAGAGAAAATTCTGCTCTGGGAGGGAAACAGAGCCACAGAAGGATGGAGAAGTATGCAGCCTCTCCCACTGCCCGATTTCATCAGCCATGCTTCCAGACTGTCAGGCCGACTGGGATTTATGTAATGAAGGTCAGTGAGAGAACGCACTAAACACTTCAACTGGAGAGTTAAAGCGGGAAACCTATGTGAACCGCTAGAATACAACAACAGGCCGAAATGGGACAATATCGCACAGCCAATAATTTTGTCTACATGCCACCAATAAGTTTTGTTTCTGCCAAAATGACTGATTGTGCCTCAGCCACAATAAATGCAAACCAGTAACATCATTAAAATACTGTTGTCCTGCAAGGAGCGCAGGGCTTTACCATGGAAGGTGCTGGATAAGTGTTGGCTGAATGAAGGAGGAATTCTGTATGTGGCCTCCCCACTTTCATAGTCCACAAGTTCACAGTCCCTAGTCTCAGCCCTGCCCTTGGTACTTTCTATAATAAACCTCTGAGATTTTTTTCCATCTTCCTTTCTTTTTTCTCAAAGATTTTTCCAGACCTTTCCCATTCTCCTTAAGACTTGACCATACCTGTATAATTCTCACCCATACAATGTTTTTCAAGTTAATTTCATCATACTCAAGGTTATGCCTACCCACGCCCACCTTTATCTCCTGCCCTCTAGGCTAAGAACGCTGGTGTTCTTCTCTGTTTGATTCACTCCATCCGCAGGTGCCATTCTCTCGCACTGGGCTACACCGTCTTCCTCACCCTCTTATGTGTCCCCTATTCCTTTTTTCAACCACTTCCTTCTTCTTAGCTAGTGAAGTCCTCTCTTACCAGTGAATAAACACCCCCTTCATTCCATATGTTCTTCTCAGCTCATTCTTCCTTTTCTTCAGGACTACTTCCATGCTCTGGCTTTCATCTATCCACTCAAAGCTAAAGAGCTCTAATTTTATTTTATTTAAAAAATTTTAAATGTATAAATATTTATCTTGAGAGGAGAGAGAGAGTTGCATGAGTGGGGGAGGGGCAGAGAGGGAGGGAGACAGAGAATACCAAACAGGTTCCTTGCAGTCAGAGCCCCACACAGGGCTCAAACTCATGAATAGCAAGATCATGACCCGAGCTGAAATCAGGACTCACAGGCTTAACTCAACTGCCCAGGCACCTGCGACGAGCTCTAATTTTAAATTCCCAGGTCAGATTGTTCCCTTCAAGCCTGTATGTCCAATTGTCTCTTTGTCACATCACCCATGATTTCACTCACTCATTCATTCAACAACTGTTTGTTGTATATCTATGCTTGGCGTCAAGAATGGCTTGGTATTCTTGTGATGGAAGTTCAGGAAAAATAGATAAGATCCATATCCTTATGAAGTTTTATAGGTTAACAATACTGTAATGAAATGATCACAGAAATAAGTGGCACATGTGACACGTACAGGGAAAGAGGAGATCATACCTCAAATGGAGCATTCCAACCCTCCTAGGGTTCCTTCTTATTCAGTATTGTCTCTCATTGGTTCTCTCATAGTCAGTTTCCTCATTAAGGTGCATGGGCATTGACCTTGATGCCCCCCATAATCCTGACATCAACTCATTCCCTCCTTTGATATTTGCCTACTTTCCCTCAATTGCAGTTCTACATCCCAGCTCTTCCCATCATGCCTGAACCACCTCAGCAGAGGTGAAGCTGGTCCCCCATCTTTGGCCTCATATATTCTCAAATCCATCCTCATACATTGTCAGAGGGATTTACATAACATGCAAATCTGATCATGTTACTCATCTACTGTTTCGTCAGGACAATTAATGCTGGCTGCCCTATAGCCAGCCACACAATATCTTGGAAGCTTAAAACAATGAGGGTGTATTTCTTGGTCATATTAGATTCAGACACAGGTGTGATGATCTCCTTGGTAGCTCTCCTCTACAGGGTGTCTCAGTGATTCTGTTCTTTCCAATTTGCCAGGCTGCCATTCAAAGCCATATTTTTGGTGTCCTTGCAGAAGTGGAAGAGAATGAGCTGAAAATGTCAAGGATGATTCTACCGGTGGGCCCAGGCAATATTTCCATTTATGTTACCTATGCTAGAACGTCAATCTGCCACCAACCTAACTGCAAGAAAGATGGAAATTTAGTCTTCTTGGGTGCCAAGGAAAACAAAACCCATAGGATTGTGACATCTAGCTAACTTTTGCCTGACTTGCTTTCATAGTCCTTAAATTCCCACAGCTTAAAAAGGTCTCACCTCTGAACATGGGTTATAAGACCCACATGCTGGCAACTCCTTTCTTGTCTCTTCTTTCTTTGATTTTTACATCCTTTCTCACTCTTGCCCTCTACACCTCTTTTCTTTCTTTCTCCCATCAAAAAAAATTAAGTATCTGTATTTTCTTAGCTGGATACATTTTCTAACAGATATTGTATGCTAAAATAATTTACATCTCACAATTTGTGTCTCAGGTGTCAAAAACAATTACACTGTAACACTACATTTATAGAAATTCTTTCTTAAGCAAGGCCTTGATTCTTTTTGTATGAATTACTGACTCATGAAATATTTTCTAGGTGATAAGTTGAAGTCTTAATAGCTGAGGTGTACCTAAAATTTCAGAAGTGATGCTGAGAGGGAAGATTTACAGATGTCAAAACATGTCCTCTGTCCAAAAGGGCAGCCTTTTCAAAGGTGTCAGGATGAGAAATATTTTCTAAATACCTTTTGTAGCTCCTTCCTTAACCTTTTCACCAGAGTAAATACATTACTGTCCCCAGAGCTCAGATCAGAGTCTGGATAGGATTAGTCACCAGGTCCCTGCATCTGAGGGGCTAACATAGAATCAATTTTCGCCTAAGCGTTAAGCCTGGAAAATATAATTAAAGCCAAGTTTGCAGAGGACTCACATTCAAAATTATTGTCCCCCAATACCACCATCTCCCATGGATTGATGTTGCCTAAAATCTAGGAATGCTTTCTAGCTTCTTGTTAATTGTACAAAATAGACTAATAATATCTCCCTCATAGGCTTTCTGGCCCAAGGAAATTGGACAACGCATTAAAACTTCAAACTGTTGGCTTTATTAACATTATTAATATTACATTGGCAAAATCTATGGAAACCTATAAAAACTTAAAAACATAGTAGAGGATCAGTAGCTCTCTATATTATTTCTTTATGACTTTGGAGGTAAGTCATATTTTGTAATTTTTTTAAAGTTTCTTTATTTTGAGAGAGAGAGCATGCGTGTGAGTAGAGGGGCAGAGAGAGAGGGAGAGACAGAGAATCCCAAGCAGGCTCCACACTGTCAAAGACCAATGTGGGGGTTGAACTCATGACTGTGAGATCAAGACCTGAGCCGAATCTGACTGAGCCATCCAGGCCCCAAAGATAGTCATATTTTAATTATTATCCAGGAGGGATAGTATCTATTAGAAAAATAAAAGGCATTATAACATTATCAGTGTGTTCATCAACAGAGGAAAGTGAGGATAAAGTATGATACATCCTTTGTTGCATTACCTATAATGTACTTCAAAACATTTTGATTATTAAACAGTAGCATGTGTGTGTGTGTAAATTAGCTTAAATTCTTGGTGGATACTTAACCAATGAACCATCATAACTTGGGGTCTGCCCTATAGAAGTTTCTAAATAAGGTTCCAGATACCCCAAATCTACTCCAAACAGAAGAATCTTTAATTAGAATGAGAGTTGTTGGGAATGACTTTTATCTATGAAGTGACTGATGGTGACAGCCCATGGCTCCCTAGAAAGTATAAATGGACTAGCAAGAGGGTCGTTAGTCTCAAGGTCAGGTGACGGCAGGTTTGCAGACTTGCACAAGGAGATTGAATTAGAGGGCACAGGAAAGCCTGTTGATTATAAACTGTGGTAAGCTGAATAATGGTCCTAATAACAGTCCTCCCAAAGACATCCATGTCCTAACCCCCAAAGCCTGTGAATATGCTACCTTATGTGGTCAAAGAATCTGCAGATGTAATTAAGTTAAGGATCTTGGGATGGGGAGATTAGCCTAGCTCATCCAGGTAAATTGGGTAATAAATGCAATAGTTTCTGTACGAAAGACACAGGAGAAGACAGAGTCGGAGGAAACAGAGAGGTAAGCAAGGGAAGTAGAATTGTAGTGATGTGCTTTGAAGGGGGAGGCAGAGGCTGCAAGCTGAGGTTATAGATGGCCACACCGTTGGAAGCTACAAAAGGCAGGTAAATAGATTTTTCTTTAGGGGGTCTGTTGACAGAAAGAACCTGTCTTATATACACCTTGACTTCAGCTCTTCAAGACTCTTATTTTAAACCTCAGACCTCCAGGACAGCAAGAGAATGAACTTTTGATATTTTAAGTCACTACAGGCATGGTAATCTGTTATAGCCATAACAGCAAACGTATATAAATTTGTGATTCTCTTTGAATCATGTGAGATGCTATGTCTTTAATTGACCTCATCTGTTCCCATACCAAAATTGGCCTTAGCTGAGTGAAATCATCTGAACTAACGCACGTGGTGAGAACAACACGTGCAGCAGAGAGAAAATGTGAAAAATACAGGGGATGATCGGGCAGAATCGCCCCATTTTTTTGTCCCAAACTCTTCTTAATTCAGAATATAACAGATCCCTGCCTAGGACAGACCACATCTGAGGGCCATAAATACAGGATGAGTCCTGAAAACTGAAGTTACCTTGTTCACAGTTTTGCCTTGGTCGGCTCCGTCGGACTACACAGTCTGTGTAAGAACCTAGTGAGTGAGCGTGCATATGTGGAGAGGGTGGGGGGGGTGTTCTTGTCTAAACATATCTAATTGTAATTCCTAGTGTAATTATAGGGCTTTTTTTTAAACAGTCCTCAGTTGACTAGAAAATGAAACAAAAGCAACAAAGCTTCTCACACTTTAAAAGAACAAGTTGACCTATGTCAAAACATCCTGCCCCATGTGGTAACTGTAAATCCCCACAGAGATAAGGTGGAGATATTGGGAAAATCTTTGTATCCAGACAGCTCACTTCTGCTAGCTTCACTACAGGAAACCTGTGTTCATTTTTGGAAACTAGAGTTTAGCTTTTTGGCTTAAATAGCCATGTTAGGTCAGAAATGTCTTTTAAAACTTTACAAGGGTTTGCAAAGCTAATAGAGATTGTGTGTGGAAAATAGGAACGAATTACATATTTAGTCATTGGATCAATGGCCTTCATGAAGGAAAGGAGAAAAATAAGCTTTAAGGAAGACCAAGGTTGGTATGAGATTCCAAAAGTTACCTAAAGAGTAGAGCAGATTCCATTTCTTGGCATGAGGTCATCTGCGTGTCCTGATCCACTTTCTCCCTGAAAACAACTAAGAATCCCTAGTGTAAATATAAGGGAATATAGTTTTAAGTCTATTAATGTGCTGGCAAAGGAGCAAGGAATATTCAGAGGTTATAAACTGAGTAAGTGGGAAGGCAGAGAAAACGGCACGGGACTGATGTGAGTTTTTATCTTAAGGGCATTTGCTGAACCAGGACACCTTGAACTTTAGACTTCATTCCTTCCCAGAACAAGGTAAGCCAGATACACATCCCAGGACCAGCACAAGGTGAGTACCTTGTAGCGGAATCCCCACATCAATCTCAGACCGCAAAGAGCTGTATATATGGTATAAGGGTCAAGGGGAAATACCACCCCGGGGCTTAGAAAACATCAAATATTGAAATTATCAAGACATAGAATGCAAAGTAAGTATTTTAATATATTTAAAGCGGAGAATATAGGGGCGCCTGGGTGGCTCAGTCGGTTAAGCCTCCGGCTTCGGCTCAGGTCAGATCTCACGTTCGTGGGTTC
>NC_043703.1:16437489-16485638 GCF_006229205.1 Suricata suricatta
ATAGGCCAAAGAGAAAATGCAAAAAAATCAAAAACCTCTAATTAGTTAGACAATATTATCTAGAAAATATACCAAAAAAAAAAGCCCCACATAATAATAGAGTTTAATTATTATGCTAGATATGAAACCAATGTATAAAAATCTGTTGAATTTGATGGTATAATAGTTTAGAAAATTTATTCTCAAATGAAGGTGCGATTTATGATAACATGAAAATTACAGACGCTAGAAATATATCTAACAAAATTTGAGCAAGATATTTTTTTAACACCTTTTTCTTGTATGTTTATTTATTTATTTATTTTTGAGAGAGAGAGAGCATAAGCAGGGAAGGGGCAGAGAAAGAGGGAGAGAGAGAATTTCAAACAGGCTCTGTCAGTGTTGTCAGTACAGAACTGGACAAGGGACTCGATCTCAGGAACCATGAGAGCATGACCTGGACCAAAATCAGGAGTTGGACACCTGGGGCGCCTGGGTGGCTCAGTCAGTCCAAAGCATCAGACTTTGGCTCAGGTCATGATCTCACAGTTCGTGGGTTTGAGCCCAACGTTGGGTTCTGTGCTGATGGCTCCGAGCCGGGAGCCTGCTTGGGACTCTGTGTTTCCCTTGCTCTCTGCCTCTCCCCCATTGAGGCTCTGTCTCTCTCTCCTTCAAACATAAATAAACATTAAAAAAGAGTTGGACACCTAAACAACTGAGCCATGCAGGGGCCCCTTGAACAAGACATTTTTAGAGAAAGTTGTAAGGCTTAATAGGCAGCCATTGAAAAAAAATCTATGTAAATAAACATGTATAATATTTTTGGTTTAAATTATTAATATTACAAAGATGTTGATCTTCCCAAAACTAACCTACCAGTTTACTGCAATTCTAATCAATCTCCCAATAGGCTTATTATTGAACTTGAAAATATGATTCCAAAGTTAACATGGAAAAATATAAAGCCAAGAATAGGCTCACTCTGAGAGAAGAACAATGTGGAGATTTTCCTTACCAGTTATCAACAATTATTATGTCATTGTAATAAATATAGTGTTTGGCAAAGGAATAGACAAATTGACTAGTGGAACTCTCAGTTTCAACAACAGACTTATCCAAATACCAAAATTTGATCTGTGATTGAGCTAGCATTACAAACTGCATATAAAAGATAAACTTTTCAGTGTGATTTATTCTGGAAAAAGAGTCACATAAATAGGAAAAAATGAAATTGTACCCTACTTTACATCATAAACCAAAATTACAAAAACTCTAATAAAACAATTATTTAACCTTTGGCTTGAATCTAAGTGAAAGGTTTATGAGTGTTCCAACAATATTCTTACAAACCTTTGGGTTATAAACATATTTGGTATAAAAAAGGATTTTTAAACCAAATCAGAGAAAGCATGAGCAATAAGAAAAATTGATGAACTAAAGTTCTTGATTTCTATATACTCAAAAGACATTATGAAGAGTTGGCCAAAAGAAAAGCCACAATAGGCAAATATGTATGTAATTTACATAAGTGACAAAACAGCAGTGTCCAGAATATATAAAGAATTCCTAGAAGCAAAAAGGAAGAGAAAATCTAATAGAATATCTGACAAAAGGCTTAAACAATTCTTCACATCAGAGAAAACTCAATAGTCAATAACATATGAAAAATTTGTCGAATCTTTCTAGTAGTTAGAGAGATGCAAATTAAAAGCCACAATTAAATACCGATATATTTTTCACAGTGGTAAAATTTAAAACATTGGACAACATTAAGCGTTGATGAGAATGTGGAGAAAGTACACCCATACACAGGTGGTAGAATGGCAAGTTGGCAACATTATTTTGGAAAACAGTCTGACACTGTCTAGTTAATTTGCAATGCACATATTTAGTGGGTAATTTCATTCCTATCTCAGGGCAGCTCCTGTCCAGGACACATGCATAAGAGTCGTCACTGCAGCATGCTTTGAGGTAGCAGAAAACTGGAAACAAGCAAAAATCCATTCATGTTAGACCAGAGAAGTCAATTGTGGTATATTCACCTAATGAAATACTAGGTCATTGAAAATGAATGAATTACAACATGAAGCAAAAACTTAGTTGATTGTAAGGAATATCACATTGCAAAAGTATGTTTACATGTATATAAAGTTCTGAACCATACAATTTTAAATAAGGTACAGTTTAGCGATACAAACTCTTCAGTGAACTAAATGTTTAGAGGAAAGTAAATGTATAATAATATGAAGTTGAGGGAGTGCCTGGGTGGCTCAGTCGGTTGAGCATCTGACTTCAGCTTAGGTCATGATCTCACAGTTGGTGGGTTCGAGCTCCGCGTGGGGCTCTATGCTGACAACTCAGAGCCTGGAGCCTGTTTCCGATTCTGTGTCTCCCTCTCTCTCTGCCCCTCCGCTGCTCATGATCTGTCTCTCTCTGTCTCTCAAAAATAAATAAATGTTTTAAAAACTTGTAAAAATTTTAGAGTAATAGTTACTGCTGAGGAATGAGGCAATTCTATGGGATGCCTTGAAATATACTGGGCTTCAGATGTGATGGTAACTTTCTGCTAATTAAATTGGGTCATGTACCCAGGTGTTTGTGTGTTTTTGTTTGTTTGCCTTATGCATATTTGATAAAAATTATGTTGTACCTGTTCAATATTTAATTTAACAAATTATGAAAAAAAACTACTGAGAAGAATTCAGTTAGAGGAATATTGACAATATATACTCACTTTTGGAGGGTTATGTTAAAAATCATCCATAGTATTTTAAAAATTATGTACTGTATAACAAGCCAGTGATTTTTCTTTTTAATAGAACCTTTGTAAAAAACTTTGCCCAATGTCTCCTCTGAGCTGTTTTCCTCTATAGACATATCTAGACTGTGTCTATGTCTGACCATGTCTGAGAAACTTAATTCATTTAATTCATTTATTGTCTCAGTCGTAATCGAATCCCATGGCTGGAGACCCTCTTGTGTGCCTTACCTTCTCCCGTCCTCCCCATTTCCTCCTTTCCTCTTCTCCTGGTTAAACACTCCTCATACTGCGGATCTCAGTTATTCAGTGTGAGATTACTTCTTTTGGAAGCTTACTCTGAGTCTACAACCTACAGAAAGGAAAATAAAAATATGTTGAATAGGGGCTTCTGGGTGGCTCAGTCAGTTAAGCGTCCAACTTCAACTCAGGTCATGATCTCACGGTTCCTGAGTTTGAGCCCTGCGTCAGGCTCTGTGCTGACAGCTCGGAGCCTGGAGCCTGCTTCAGATTCTGTGTCTCTCGCTCTCTGCCCCTCCTCCACTCATGCTCTGTTTCTGTCTCAGTAATAAAGAAACAAAAATATATGTTGAATAAATAAATACATAAGATGTGAAAGAATAATGAGTGAGGCGAAAGCGCTTCCGCAAAAAAACTTGCAGATGGTGATCAATACAAGTAAATGGCATTGCCCTTCAGCATAAGTGATGAAACAGGATAAGTTAAAAACAAAAAGAGAGACAGAAATGACAATTATATGATACAATAGAGGTAGGGTAGTGGTAAAGCTATGGTGGTGATTGTATGGCAGTATTAATGTATCAAATCAACATGTTGTACACCTGAAACTTACACAATGTAAGATATAAATTACACTTCAGTTTAAAAAAAAGCAAAAGGTGTACTTTGGTGCTTGTTAGTAATTGAAATAATATTAACTAAAATGAAAGACTTTAGGCACCTGGGCGGCTTAGTGGGTTAAGCATTCCACTCTTGATTTCGGTTCAGGTCATGATCTCATAGCTCACGGGTTTGAGACCAATGTGGGACTCCATGCTGATTGAAGGCTTGCCTATGAGTCTCTCTCTTCCTCTCTTTCCGCCCTCCCCTTGCTTTCTCTTTTTCTCTCTCAAAAATTAGAAAACAAAAAACAAATAAAATGAAGGACTTGGCTACTTTAAAAACCTTTTTTTAAGGGGGTGTATTTCTTAGTGCAGTGTACAGAACATACCGATGAACACTATTGATTCCCCAGTAACAATCAGCATACTTAGCACCCACTTAATTAAGATATCCCACTAAGAGAAATTCAGGCTTGTTGGATAAGTGGCTGATTTCTGGTGTGTGGCAAAAAATTACATGTTGAGCCAGTAATATCTTTTGTCAGAAAGTAAGGAAGGGCTTGAAAACTGATGGGAACATATCAGAAGAACATCAGAGCTGGCCTGAAGGGCTTCCCACTGGTCAAATGTGGGACAATCAGGCATCAAAAGAATGATGGTAATGAATATGTACATGGTCTCAAAGAATTGAACTTACAAATACTTACAGAATAACTGCTAGAGTACCTTCATGATGAAGAAATCTTGAGCACCCCCCCCCCGTTAATCAAGTGATTGAACCTAATATCACCAGGAAAGGGAGGAACAAACATTCCTTGCTGCTTGAAGTGATGTACTGAGAAGAACCAACACCACCTCTATGATTTTCTTGCCAAAAATGTGTAATCTGAACTATTCATGAGGAAACAGGCAAATTCAGTGAAGGGTCATTCTACAGAACAACTGGCTTGAACTTTTTTGACTCTTAAAATAGGTCTTTAAAGATGAAATAGCTACTCTAAAGGATGCCAGAGAGACATGACAACTAAATGTAATATGTGGTTCTGGGTAGTATCTTCAATGAGGGGGATGCATAAAGGATATTGTGAGGAGAAAACTGAAGAACTTTGATATGTAATGCATATTAGACAATACCACATCAGTGGTAAGTTTCCCGAGTGCGTGTTAATGGTGCTGTAGGTGTGTAGGGAAATGACTGTGTTCTTAGGAGGTTCATACTGAAGGAGTGAAGCATCATTATTATGTCTTTCAGATGTTTCAACCAATAAAATATAGCTATGCATATGGATGGGATGGGCATCAATATAATAAATGTGGCAATTGGTTGACAATTGTGTCTCAGTTAAGGGTGTGTAAATGCCATAAGATATTCTTTCCATTATTCAATACATTCAAATTTTTCAAAATTACAATCGGGAATGAAAAGAAACTTAAGACTTCAGGAAAGAAAATAAAATCGGGAAGCAACGCTTCTAGGCAAACCAAAGAATTTTCTAAAACCAAGCCCCAAAGCCCATAGTTTAGATGATCTTTTATTTTCTCTTGCAACTGATTTCTGAGTTCTACCTGACTAGCAACTGGCTAAAACTGATTTTCTGCATGGGCAGTGTTCATGCAAACTTCACAAAGGGAGTTTTTAGAATGCATACTAATGGCATATTGTAAGGCACGTGCGCGCCGCCCAGAACCATTAGAGCAAATTGAGCCTAGCAGGGTGCAGGTGCAAAGCAGCTTTATTCTCTCCCTTTGAAGCAAACATGCAGTCAACCCATCCCCTGGATGAAATTCCAGGCAGTTCTTAAAGCTCATCTGGTCATTATCAGGTAGTAAACTGTCTCCATTTTCAAGCTTCAGTACGTCCAATCCAATCTGTGTAACATTCCAAACTTCAAATTACATTGAATTTAAATCTTCTTCTCTCCTCCTACTCCCTTGTTAGGCTGAAAAATGGGAAAGGGAAGAGGACATATTGGAAACATTTTCCCTTTTTCCCCCTTTTAGACCGCTCTCTTGGCTCCCTCAGATTTGCCATGGGGAAGAAGGAAGATGTGGAAAATTGTCCTTTCTTCCAAAATGGCCATGGCCGTATCTCCCATTCTGCAAGCTTTTCTATAATCTTTCCTGTGATCTTGCCACTCTCCTATCTTGCAAATTTCCATGAAGTAGCAGAGTCTGAATTCAGCTTTTAAGATCTGGCAGAAGTGACGCTGAGGTTTCATTCAGAAGTGAAGGGGATCTGAAGCTGGGTCATACAGGGCCATGTAGCGTCCACCTGGCTTAGTGGAATACTCATGTTTAGAACCCTGAACTTCCATGTATGGAGCCTGCCTGATCTGAGGTCCCTGTACCTTGGGGAAGTCAAGTGCAAGGGGAGGCCATGGGCACGGGTCTGCGGGTTCAGTTAGTAATCCTCGTTTCTGGTTGTCTCAAAAGAGACACCTGATATGTAGGTAAAGGAGCCTCAGCTAACCAGTGAACCCCAGCCTTCCAGTCTTCGCTGCTGAATTCCTAGATATCACAGAACAGAGACAAGCTAGCCCCGCTGTTCCTTCAATCTCTAGTCTTCAGAGCCTGTGAATATCAAGAAGTGGCTTTTTTATAAAACCTCTATGTTTTGGGATAATCTGTTATGCAGCTATTTTAACTGAAACAGAGAAGGAAGGGGTAGGCTCTTGTTGGGTCAGGCTGGAATCTAACATTCGTGCTTTTTTAAAGTGGTACATTCCAAAGGTTGATTGTTTTTCTTAATGGGCTCTTTTGTGGCTATTTCAGAGAGCCCCACTCTTACCTCACTGTTCTGTTGACCCAAGAAATCCCCTGTGTCTGATCAGAGGGCAGGAGTAGCACATTCTTCATTAACTCTTCTAAGTTCTCCTTGATTACTTGCCTTTAAGCCTCCATACCTAATTCTAGGTGTTCTTTTGGCCTGGAGGTGGGTGATGAACTCATGTTGGCAAAACCATTTCTGTTCAACTCTTCAAGTCCCAAATACAGTGTCTTGCCCCTTACTTTTAGAATATGTGAATGCTTCACATCTGATTACATTCTCAGTTTTAACTCTGAATCTATAGACCACATGAAATGTAGCGATACATGAGTATTTAGGTTTAACTCCTTCATAATATGTTTGGAAATTTGTATTGCTCTTCTGTTTTGATCAAAACCTTTGAATCAGTAACTCTGTGTGGATAATATCCTAATATGTTAGGACTTTGAGATATTATAATTCTGGTGCTTAATAAATATTCTTAATAGCTTGCAAGCCAAGTTTCAAATGTTCCTTTTATTACAAATAGTCTTATGTGTGTGTGTATATATATATATATATATATATATATATATATATATATATATATACATATATATACCTAACTCCCTTGTATATTTTCTAGTATTTAAATAAGCTTTTAATTCTAGAGTAGTTTTAGATTTACAGAAAAGTTGTAAAGACTACACGGAGTTCCTGCATACCCTGAACACTTAGGAAACTATTGTTGACATCTTATATTATTACTGTGTATTTGCCAGAGATAATGAGCCAACATTGATACATTTTTATTATCTAAATGATGTGCTTTATTTCATTATTATTGGATTCCCCCTTATGTTCTTTTCCTGTTCCAGGTTACCATTTAAATATATATATATTTTTTGAGGGAGAGAGAGAAGGAAAGAGAGAGAGAGAGAGCACCCACACGGTTGTGTGGATGGAGAGAGCAGAGAGAGCAGAGAGAGAGAGAGGCAGACAGAGGATTTGAAGAGGGCTCTGCGTTCACAGCAGTGAGCCTGATGTGGGGCTTGAACTGATGAACCGTGAGATCAAAACCTGAGCCAAAGTTGGATACTTAACAGACTGAACCACCCAGGCATCCTTGTTCCAGGTTACCATTTAAAACAGTGCTTTATATTTAGCTATCATATCTCCTGAGGCTCCTTGGATTGTGACAGTTACTCAGACTTTCACTGGTTTTTATGATCTTGAGGATTTTGATAAGCACTGGTCAGGTATTTTGTAGAATGAACTTTGATTTGGGTTTGTCTGAGATTTTTTTTCACAATCAGGTTAAAGTTAGGGGTTTTGGGGACCACAGCACCTCCTATCAAGGGTATATGCTTCAACATGGCTTTTTACTGCTGATGTTAACCTTGATTCCCTCTCTAAAGGAATGGTATTTGTCAGGGTTCTCCACTATATAGTTACCGCCCCCCCTCCCCATCATTCACACTGCATTCTTTGAAGGCAAGTCATAAGAGTAGCTCATATCTCACGGGCAATCAGTCATATTTCACCCCTTTGAGAGAGGAGTTTCTACATAAATTATTTTGAATTCTTATGCGTGGGAGATTTATCTAGTCTTACACTTTATTTAATCACTTATTCATACGAGCATGAGCTCAAGGATCATTGATTGATTGATTGATTGATTTATAAAGATTTTATTTTTTAAAGTAATCTCTATACCCAAGGCAGGGCTTGAACTCATAACTGCCAAGATAAAGGGCTGCATGTCCTTCCAACCAGGCTAGGCAGGTACCCCTCAAGGATATGTGGTTTGTGCTTTGGGTTGTAGTCCAATACTGTGTTTTCTATTTTGTTGCTCATATTATTCCAGTATTGGCTGACAGGAGCTCTTTCCATTGGCTCATGTGTCCCTTTTGTTTGTGAGTACTTCCTAAGTCTCTGAAAAAACAAAATGTACTCTAATCTCAGTCTACGCATTCCCTGCCCCAACCCTAAAATTAGCCATTTCTCCAAGAAGCACTAGTTTCTCTTATTGGCTCCAGTGAATTTTCATGTTTGAAGTATATAGTATATATGTAAACACACACTATTTTTATTTTTAAGCCATTTCTTATTTTTAGTTTGCGTAACAGAAGAAATCAGCTGTGGCATTCTTGTTATCAGTGAAACTTGTAGCAGGATGAAGCAAAGTTAAAAACCCCTTACCCACCCAAGACTTTGTTTGTCAACCTTGCTTGCACATTATGATCCCTAAAGAGATTTAAAAATAAGAAGATCTCCAGGCTCCTCCTGAAACCAATTACATCAAAATATGTAGATGTGGAGCCCAAGCATGAGATATTTCTTACCATCTCTGAGTGAGTCTAATTTGCAATCACGCTGGGGAATCACTGGATAACTCTTAATCCTTTCAAATTCATAATGGCTAGTTTCAACTCTTAACGTTTTGTTAAGAATAGGGGCACCTGGGTGTCTCAGTTTTTGGGGCATCTGATTTAAGCTCAGGTCATGATCTCACAGTTTGTGGGTTCAGGACCCTCATTGGGCTCTGTGGGCTCTGTGCTAACAGCTCAGAGTCTGGAGCCTGCTTCTGATTCTGTCTCCCCTCCCCCCCCCCCACTCAGCTCTCAGCTCACACTCTCTCTCTCAAAAATAAACACTAAAAAAATTTTAGAAAAAGAAGCCCACAGGACTATTTTATTATTTGAAATGCAAAAAATGCAAAATGAAAAACTTGAACATTTGTATTTACCTACAAAAACATTCTGTTGCTCTAACAAGCCAGACTTATAGAAGCTTTGAAATATAGGTATTTTATAGTATCAAACAGTGAAACTTTGAACAATTACTATTCAAATGCCATAAATTATATTCTTAGGGAAAAGTGACAATTTTACATGATTTGAAAAATATTAATCATGTACAGATTAATATATTGATGATTGATTAATCACGATCAAGTAATAATCATATATATTTAGGGTAACATTAATGGGTTTATATTTAAAGATAAATGAATGCTCCTAGTTTGATCAGTTAATTTACCTATAGTTGGTAACAACCCAATAGTTGGAAAATTAGACCCTGCTTAATTATCTAATTAAAATTTTTGAGCACCATGCAAAATATTGGGGTAATAGGACATGAAAACCCCCTTTCCTGATAAAAAATAGTAAGCAATGGATTTTAATGAGAGGTTTTCATACTTTGAAGTAAGCCAAGTTTTTCTCTTTCTCCATGGCTGAAGAAGCTAGGTCTCTTATAGGTGTATGTATCTGGGTTTTGTGGGGCATAAAGCTTCCACAATTTGAGGAGTCACAGCACAGCATTGTACGTTAATTTAGTCCATGGTACCAGGAAGAGTCTATGCAGGTGACGGATCCGGATCCTGCATACACCCTGGCCCCATCCCATAAGGAAAAGGGAAAAGGCAATGCAAGTGAGGAGGCCTAAGACCCAGTCAGGTTGCTGCATGCATCCTTTAGGTCACCTTCTGTGGTGAGCCACACCTAATTGCAAGGAAGGCTGGGAAATGTAGTCTCCTGCTGGTAGTCTCATGGCACACCAAAGGAGCATACTATTGGGAGTTGAGTGGCTATCTCCCTCTCAGAAGGAAAGGCTGGGGACTCAGGATCCCAGAAGTTATGGAGGTTTTCAGTGGAAGGAGCTACTTCAAAGATGCCAGCTGTTCACAAGATCAAAGGTGGAAGCCCCAGGAGTGAGATTCCAGTGGGCTGGGAGGATGTCGTATGGAAACACATTTGCTGTGCTGAGGAGGCAAAAGAAAATGCATGTGTGGGCAAAGGAACCTTGAGGAGCCTTCGGGTAATGGAGTATGAGGAGAAAGGCAGTGGGCACCCATAGGAGAAGGGGAATTCCCCTGAAGGAAGCTGGGATGTTGTCAGGAGAGAACAAATTTTGTGGGTCCAAACTGGCATAGGTAGAGAAAGATAAGCAAACAGTTACAGAATGTGATCAACTCTTTAGTAGAATAGAGGATGAAATCCGGAATCATTTCTGGAAGTGTGAAGGTGAGGAATCAAAGGAGGTGAATTTTAGGCTGAATCTCAAAGTTTCAGGATGATTTTTCTAATTAGACAAGAGGAGGAAGGACACCCAAGCAAAAGGATTCTAGGGAGAGGTAGAGTTTTGAACAACCCTCCTTAGGAAAAATAATATAAATTCACAAATGGAAAACAATGAATATATGGTAGTGAATATGTTTTCAAGTGACAAAATGATCACAGTAAATTACTGCAGACTTGACAATATTAAATGTCTTTCTTCTAGGATCCCTTTAGGCAATGTAACAGAAATGTTTATATAGGAATATTTCCATACTGCAACTTGATTTCTGTTCCTTCTTAGAACATTCTAAACACTCAACCACTTTCAGTACCCACAGAGAAAGACTGGAAACTTATGTTTCACTAACTTCAGGGGCAATCTGCCTTGGCTTATGAAGTGGTGTCAAGGGTTTCAAGAACTTCAGGCGGATTGATTTCCCTGGAACCCTATTCTGCATTACAGCTGGAGCTGAGGTTAGACATGGAGGCAAAAGTCAATGATAAAAGATTTTCAATGCCACCTGTGATGTTCTGACTCTCTTGTAGAAAAAGGAGGTTTTGGAGGGTTTTATGTGAAAAACTATATGATTGAATTTACATTTAGAAAAGAATGCTTCTGGAACATTTAGGGTCTAGGAAAACGTTTAGAGGAGTGACTTTAGTAAGTACTTACTAGAAACCATATAAGTTAGTCTAGAAATAGGGGTGCCTGTTTGGCTCTTTCAGTTACAAGTCTGAATCTTGATTTTGGCTCAAGTCATGATTTTGGTTCATGAGATTGAGCCCCATGTCAGACTCTGTGCTGTCTCTCTCCCTGTCTCTCTGCCTCTCTCTCTCTCTCTCTTAAAACAAATACATAAACTTAAAAAAAAAAAGGTAGTTTAGAAATAAACAAGACTCCTGAACATTGGGAGAAGACAGAGTCACAAAGTAGAACAGACACGAACCTAGATGAAATACTTGCGTGTAATAAGCGAGTAAACAAAAATAAACAGTTTGAGGATGGGTGGCCGTTGGTATTTATTTTATATTTATGCAAGTCAGAACAGAAAAAGAACAGTTGTAGAAAGACCAGATTGTCCTCTTTCCAGCAGGGAGAAACCACCTGTCTGACGAGATAATGCGCTCTTCGATAAGAACAAAATTATTTAAAAAAAAACAAGGAGTGAAAGATAATACATAAATATAATTATTATTCAATTTGATACATAGTATAATATCTATGTTGTATCTTAATAAGCATGACAGCATTTATTACTGCTTAGCAAGGGAAAATATAAAATTGGTCTTAGCAATTAACCTTATCCACATGTAAATGAGATTAATTAGTAGTTTTCCTTTCTAATCTTTTGGGGAAAGCAGATAATTGTAATTATAGTGTTTATGCAAATTGTATCCAAATATGCAAAAGGACACAATAGTTCACAAATTAAAGTTCAAATAAGAAAATTATTCTAAAATTTACTTTTAGAATACCAGAAAAGCCAATTAGAGCATGTAAATGACATATTATTAACAAATATGAACATTTTCCTAAGAGAACTGGCTTTATATTTAACTTTCCTAATGCTTTTTGTTCCTTATTTGAGTTATAACGAAGTTTAACGTGTTTCAAATTTTTCTTTTCATTGTAATGAAATTAAGTTTGAAATTATTTCAAAATAAAAAGTTTTCAAAAAGTAATACTTTCCTCACAAAAACAGATTTTGAGAGGGTCCTCACAATGTTAAGGCAGGGCAATTTTGATCCCTGTTCCTGAAGAAGTAGAAACAAAGTTGATATTGTTTCAAAATGAAAATAAGAATTTTGGTGCTTTGGTTTCTGATTCATTATTCTTCTCAGCACAATCATGATTTATAGAACTGGGTGGGGGTGGTGGGGGGGTGATTTCAAGGTTCCATGCTGACCTCCTCCCACTGGTCTGTTTTGTTTTTCCCTGTCTCTTTTTATTGTGGGAGAAATGAGATACAGACGTCATTTGCAGAAAAACAGAGAATACATTTTGTTAGTTTCAGAGGCTATTAGAGTAAAACTTTAGCTCACACTTTGAGTGAAACGATTAGAATATGTACTTATTGATTTATTTAGTGAACAAACATTTATTAAGCATTTACTCTGTGACAGGGTCTAATACAGACCGGAGAGAAAGGACTAGTACATTATAGCTTCTGTCCTCAGGAAGAAAGCATGGAGACAAAGAATGTTCCCGATATGCAAAGTTCCCTAGAAGCAGTGTGCACAGGAGGGAGCCCCGAAACTGAACCACTAACTTGTGAGAACAGAGGTTCATTTGCTGATGTGCTGAATTTTCCCAGAATACCCATGAGGATACCGACACAGGAGTAATATTAAAGATGATTTGTAAGGCCCCTATTTCACACATCAAATTTCCCAAACTACTGTCATCTTGAAGAGGGAGCAGCACACAGGGTCCGGGAACAGGATAAAAAGTGGTGTGTAAAAAACTCAGCTTCTGGAAGCCTAGAGAAGTTACCGGAGCCAAAGACTGAGGTACCCTGTCGAGTGGCAGGCGGAGTACGGAAGGCTATTTCTCCTGTGATGGAAAAGATAAATGACCAGAAACTGAGTGTTCTAGGAAGGAGGAATTTGATCTTCGACTACAACATTTTACAGAGTTGTGCTTCAATGTCATGTCTTCGAAGCCCAGGAATGCTAAGGGTTGATGGATACTCTTATGGGCTCCAACTGTGAGGCCATTTCTTTACTCACAGGGGATGAGGCTTTGCTGACAGAAGTGTTGTGATGCAGCAGAACTAGTTTTCAAATTTGGTTTCTGGGCACCGATTGCTATGGCGCGCCAAGAAGATCCTGAGTTTTTACTTTGTCTGAAGGCAAGATTTTTTTTTTCTTTTTCCTTTTTTTAAAGTAACCTCTACACTTACTGTGGGGTTTGGACTCATGATCCTGAGATCAAGAGTAGAATGCTCAGGGCGTCTGTGTGGCTTAGTCGGTTAAGCAGCCAACTTCGACTCAGGTCATGATCTCAGGGTTTGTGAGTTTGAGCCCCACATCAGACTCTCTGGCTATCAGTGCAGAGCCCACTTTGGATCCTCTGACTTCCTCTCTCTCTGCCTCTCCCCTACTCTCATGCTCTCCCTCTCTAAAAGAATAAACATTAAAAAAAAAAAGAGTAGAATGTTCTACTGACTAAGCTAGCCAGGTGTCCCTGAAGGCAAGGTTTTCGACATAGGATGTCAACATGTGAAATCATTAACCATCATACCCTCAGTCTGTGTTCTTTATCTCCTTTAAATTCCCTCAGACTGTACCCAGCCCCAGTGATCCACAGGCAGTAACAGGAGGGGATATTCAACCACGGAAAACCATGGACCATTCCTTTCCCATCTTGAGATATCTATAGGAATCTTAAAACTTGTTGGCCTGGTGACCAGATCGGAATATTATTGTGACTTTATTGCTGGGAGCCTACTCCTTGGTACCAATTCCCATTTAACATTCTTTGTATGAAAGCACTAGAAAGTGATTCTAAGCCTTTCATAAAAGTGATTGGCCGCTACTGGACAAAACTGAACCAAGAGGTGAACCACCAAGTCTCAGAATATATAGAACCATTGCAGTTCTAGGGATCTCAGCACAGGAATCTGTATTTTTATTTTTTAGGACCTGTGGTCAGATGCCATCAGGTGATAGACTAAAAGTAAGGTTCCTGGTAGAAAGAATCTGCTTAGCCTAACTTGTGTCCCCCTGTCTACTTGTAAGGCCTGAAGGCCTGGCTAGTATCAGAAGAATGCAAGAGGATGATAGGATCTTGGGTTGAATATCAGTATCTATAAGTTGTTATGCTTTCCTGTGCAACTGAAGATGATTCTCATGATCCACTATGGACATGCACTTTAAAAAGCAATAAATTATTCATTTTCAGGTGTGGAGTTTGGTGAGTTCCTTGTAGATTTTGGATACTAGCCCTTTATCTGATATGTCATTTGCAACTATCTTTTCCCATTCTGTCAGTTGCCTATTAGTTTTCTTGATTGTTTCCTTTGCCGTGCAGAAGCTTTTTATCTTGATGGGGTCCCAATAGTTCATTATTGCTTTCATTTCCCTTGCCTTTGGGAATGTGTCAAGTAGGAAATTGCTGTGGTTGAGGTCAAGGAGGCTATTTTCCTACTTTCTCCTCAAGGGTTTTGATGGTTTCCTGTCTCACATTCAGGTCTTCCAGCCATTTTGAGTTTATTTTTGAGTATGGTGTAAGAAAGTGGTCTAGTTTCACTCTTCTGCATGTTGCTGTCCAGTTCTTCCAGCACCACCTGCTAAAGAGGCAGTCTTTTTTTCATTGGATACTCTTTCCTGCTTTGGCAAAAATTAATTGGCCGTACATTTGTGGGCCCAGTTCTGGGCTCTCTATTCTATCCCATTGGTCTATGTGTCTGTTTTTATGCCAATACCAGGAGAAACATAATGGAGGACCATGGGGAGGGGAAGGGGGAAAGAGAGTTGGGGAGAGAGAGGGGCGCAAACCCTGAGAGACTACTGAATATTGAAAATGAACCGAGAGTTGAAGGGGGAGGGAGGAGGAAGGGAGGTGGTGGTGATGGAGGAGGGCACTTGGGAAGAGCACTGGGTGTTATATGGAAACCAATTTGACAATAAACTAATTTTTAAAAAAGCAATAATGGTTACAATATAAAAAAATTAAAAAAAAATAAAAAGCAATGAAATATTGCTGGGCCCTAACATCTTGTGTGCCACATTCCATAATATATATGATAAACAAATGAAACCATGTATATTATCTGTTACTGGAAAAAATTATAGTCAAATAGCCTATATTTAAATATGGAATGCATGATTGTGATTTCATCCTGGATAATGATGACAATGGTAATAGTTTAAGTAGTTCTTAGTTGTGCAGCATTTCAAAAGTCACTTAATCTTCCAAAGCTAGTTTCTTCCTTTGTAAAATGGAGGTAACTATTGTATGTATCAAAATAAAGTATGTAAATTCTGTTTCTGAGATGCTTAGTGATTGGTAGCTGTTATTCCTCCAGGCCAAGAACTGACCCCCTTTATTCTGCTTTCTTAGATTTATGGATTTTTCAACATATTACTTTCAGACACTATTTTTTTAAACTAGCCACTGTATTTCTTGCAAATCAAAATTGCCTGTATTCAATATTATTCCCCCATAGAAAGATTATATCTTTTCAAGTGATATTAGAGAAGGTACTTCATTATCTATGCATATTTTGAATGATTCTTGGGTAATTGCCACACGCATTTTAAGTGAAAGTGTTTTCAAAATTATATTTCTACATTATAATGCATAAACTCTAATATTTATTAAGTAAGGGGGATGATAGAAATATTTATTACTGAAGACATTTTTACGGTGTGCTTTTATAGTCCTTTATTTATAAAGAGGCTGAATTCTCAATCTACTTGCCTTAAGGCATGCATGTAAGTAATCATATTATATGTTTATATGTTTGTTTAGTCTTGTTGTCACTGTAATATTTCTAAATCAACTGTTGGCAACAAAGCTATTCCTTTACTGTAAGTCCCTAAAGGTCAAGAAAGTCTTATTTAGTTTCATATATGCTACTCTAGTTGAAAATCACTGTATTACTTACCTAGTACTATATAACAAATCACCCCAAAACTTAGTGGCTGTATTAGTTTGCTAGGGCTGCCATTACAAAATACCACATAGAGTGTCTTACACAACAGAAATTTTCTCACCATTCTGGGGGCCAGAAATCAAAGATCAAAGAGTTTGTAGGTATAATTCCATCTGAAGCTTCTCTCCCTAGCTTACAGATGGCCACCATCTCACTGTGTCCTCACATGGCCTCACCCCTGCCATAGCCCTCAGCTAGCAACCTAATGATATATTCTTCAGAGTTTCAGCAATCACAAATCATGGGAGTGCTTTCAAGTTGCAACTTATTTGCTTCCATTTAAAATGTTTCCCACTAATGATTTTAAAAGAAGGGGTGACTACACTGTTGGCGGGAATGTACATTGATATAGCCATTATGGAACACAGGATGATGGTTCCACAAGAAATTACAAATACAGCTCCCATATCCAGTAGTTCCATGTCTGGGTATGTATCCAAAGGAAACAACATCATTTTCTTAAAGAGACATTTGCATGTTCATACTCATTTCAGTATTAATGCAATACTCAACATATGGAAACAACCTGACTGTCCATCAATGGATGAGTGGATAAAGAAAATGTGATTCACACACACACACACACACACACACACACACACACACACACACAATGGGAAAAGAAGAAAATTCTGTTATTTGTAACAACATGGATGAACCTGGAGGTCATTATGTTAAGTAAAATAAACCAGACAGAGAAAGGCAATACCACATGTATCACCATATGTAGGACCTGAAACAAAGGCTGACACCAGAAACAGATAACAAATGTGGCTTAGTGTTTGCCGAGGGCTGAGAGATGGGAACGCTGGGCAAGAGGTATAAACTATTCCATGTCCTACTCCTTAGTTATAAGATAAATAAACTCAGGATCCAATGTGTAACATGGTGACTATAGTTCATTATACTATGTTGTGTATTTGAAATTTGTTATGAAAGTAAATCTTAAGTATTCTCATTAAAAAAAGGAATCATGTGAGGTGTTAAAAGGGCAATTAACTTGACTGTGGGAATCCTTTTGTGATATATCTATCCATCAAATTATCATGTTATATAGATGTTAAATATATTACAATTTGATTTGTCAACTATACCTCAATAGAGCCAGAAAAAAATTTTAAATGTGCACTGAAAAAAATGTAAACAATACTGTACATATATACTGCATTGAACAAGAATAGATTTGACTTAAAATTGAAACTATCATAATCAAAGTACTAAATTGTTAATTTCTTAGGTCTCTACTACATGCCAACCTAGCCCTATTCCAAGGTTTATCATCTATTAGTCAACAGTACAAAAATGCATGACTTGGGGTGTCTGGGTAGCCCAGTTAGCTTCAGTCATGACCTCACAGTTTGTGAGTTCAAACCCCACATCAGGCTCTGTGCTAATAGCTCAGAGCCTGGAGCCTGTTTCGGATTCTGTGTCTTCTTTTCTCTCTGCCCCTTCCTTGCTTATGCTCTGTCTCTCTCTGTCTTCGAATAATAAAGAAACATTAAAAAAATAAAATAAAAAACGCAAGACTTAAAATTGCTGAATTCAAAGCAATTCAAAGTAAAGTTTGAATTTGAAAACAAAGTGGGGATAGTCAACTCTAATATAGTACAGCACTCTTGTGTTTTGAAAATTTAACAGTGTGTTAATTTCCCTATTTTTAGAATTTCCAAGATTTGCTTACTCCATGCTTCATAGACTCGTCTCCCAGATTGAACCTGGAGATGCTTCGGATGATGTTTTCATTATTCTGGAGCACATAAATTAATTTCTGCCAAAATACCTCTCTCTGCCAGTTAGATGGTAAAAATGTAATTTGATTGGGTGGGCTGGATTTCCTAGATAATTTCTTGAGCTCTAAAATTCATTTGACTCTTGAGGAAACACTGAGCAATCTGTTAGTTAGCCTCACGGATACCTTCTGCATTGAAGATCAAGACGGATGCTCGTGTTCTTTGGTGGGTTAAGATGCTCAACGTTTTATCCTAATTAATTTTTAGTTTGAGTACCTTTTTCGCTTTAGTAACAAAATATTTATCATTCATCTTACTGAAGTTTGTTTCTCTACAATTTAAAAGATATATCCTATGTTATTCTTCTTTGAAAACTAAAACTAATTCTCGTTGTTCTGGAGCAAATATTCTGTGGATAAGTAATATCACATTATTACAAGGATGTACTTTCAACCTTGAATTTTAACTGTCATGTTGACACTAGAATATTTATTTTTCTTATGGAACTTTGCACATGTTATTAGGTTTTACACTATTTCCATCTCCCACTCCTATGTCCTTGCAAGTCTGATGGTGTCAAATAGCTGCTTTATTAAATTTTACATTGTAGACCTGAAAGTCGAAAGTTTCTAATAATAAATGCTGTCATTGGCAAATGGTGTTTGGGTTTGCTGTTGTTGTTGTTATTGTTGAGGGTTAGCATTTCCGTTTCTTTTTCTCTGGACTGGAAGGATTACAGCTGGTGTTACATATTGTGAATATTATCTTTTATTCCAGGAAAGTAAAATCCTGAACTTGGCTTAAAGTGTTGTATACATTACTTCTGCATACATTATAGCACTTTTGGTAGTCCATTTACATATTATTAACTCTTAGATAGGATTCCTTTGAAAGTAGTGGTTCCCTGTTACTTTAGAATTTCATGTTGGTGAAGAGTCAGGGAGCACTGTGTCCTTGTCATTCTCTCAGAGCGCAGTCATTCTTCTTAAAAAAGCACCTTGCTGGAAATGGTAGGAAAATTGAGTTAGAAGGATGGGATAAAGATAAACAAAATGAAAGAATACAGAATATAAGGCATTCTATTTTTATTTGGATGCTTATTTTCTTTTGTTTTCACTGACTCTCCAGTTCTCCAATAAGCACTATTCTATGCTTCAGAGTTTGACTGACTCTGAAAGTAGTTTCTCAAGTATGTGTGGCTGTGGTTTCAAGTGGTATTTTTTCCCCCAAGTTTTAGTATGACCTACTTACCAGATCGTCTTGGAAATCATTCCTCTTTACAAACTTTGAAGAGTTGGTAGATGCCTGTTTTGTCTGTGGCTCACCTTTGGTCTTGCCATTGGGAGAATAGCTCCCTCCTCTGTTGATGTGGATTTAAAGTCAAGTCACCACACTGGTACATAGCCCAGAGGGGACTATGGCTCTGGGATTGAAAGATGTCAGCCCAGTGGGACAACTCTTTCAAACAGAGAAAATATACGCCCGGGGGCAGTTTGTACTGGCTATTTTTCATCATGAGCTTTGGATGCAGAGCACAGTAATCTGGACTGTGGTAGGTGGGGATGACAGGGCACATGCTCAGAGAGAGGCAGACCAAAGACAGAACGGGGGGTGGTTTGAGTCAAGATTTAGTTTGTCCTGAGTCCCAGCTGTATCTTTGTTTTCACGCACTCATCGTTGTCCCTTTAGTAAAGTGCATATTTTGCCTAAGCTGATTTCTTTTCTGCCATTTTGTAGATGTCCAATCCATAACATATTTTTCTCTTTATTTTGGTTGAGAAATCTCTAGTTTTTTTATTTTTACTATTCAATTAGAATACTTTTTACTATCATTCATAATGGCATCTTTTTTATTATCTTTTTAATGCAGTTCCTGAAGTGCATTTAATATAGTTCCTGCACTGAATCGGATATTATTCTTTAAAGAGGTTATATATGCAGCGTAATGATTTTTAAATTCATAATTATTTGGATAATTCAAATGATGACTACATTCACCAATTCCATCAAGTACCCCTGTTAGCATTGAACATAAATTAGGAAAGAGTACTAGGAACAGGAATAAGACATTACAGTACAGAAAACCCAGTTTAGAGCAGGCATGATAAGATCATTTGACAGTAAGAGTCTTGAGTCATCTGTGTTCAATAAAGATAATAAAGAATGTGAAGTGCTTACTCCTTAAGACCATAAACTTATTTTTCAATACCATCAAGATGGTACTGTTTTAGAAGAACTAAGATTAATGTATGGTATTGTCTTTGGGTTTAGTTGAACATTTCAAATATTTGAACTAATTTTTATCTGTTCTTATCATAATTGTCCTTTTTACATGTATAGGAAAATCCGTATTTCTATATGTATTGGTAAACCATGAAGTTGTAGTTGTACTATTCTTGTTTTGTTGACTCTGAAGGTACAGAAAATACAGGGATGAGTAACAGGGGGTGTTTAGCTAGATAATGTGCCAGTCTCTGTTTCCCAAGCCAATGGGCTATGTACAATTTCTGGTTCTGAGCCTAATTATGTAAAGATCCTACAATGGGCTAGATTGCAACATAAATTCATAAAATTCTTCCTCCTTACTTACTTTCTCTGGGTCTTATCATAACTGACAATGATAGAGTAGAAAGAATCCTTGACAATCCAGGCAACCTGTGTTTCAATGTGGCTGCACACTTCTACTTGACTTTGATGCACTACGGCGCCTGTTTCCTCATCTATAAATTGAAGATAAAAATACCCTGGCCACAGAGATGTTGTAAGGATTATGTGAAAAGTAGTTGGCATGTGAAATGTTCCATAAAATTGGGGTATAATTCCTGATAGTGCTTTTATTTTCCCAACAAATAATAATTTTTAAAAAAATCAATTACCTGTGGTTAAGAGTATGGAATGTGAACAAACACTCTAGGTTTGAATCATGCCTTTATCACTCACTAGTGGCCTGACTTTTGGTAAGGCATTCCATCTCTCTGTGCCCCACTTTACTCATCTAAACAATGGATATAATAATAGCATTACCTTGTACAATTGCCAAGAGCATTAAATGGATTAATACTTATAAAGCACTTCCAAGTATCTATATGTAGTAATGTTATATGTGGTCGTTAAACAAACAAGCAACACACTAAATAAGTAAAGGGACTATCCGCCTTCCCTCAGTTGATCACGGGAAGTCCAAAATTCTGACATGGCATTGAAGCCTGGAAAACTCTGTCTGCCTTAATGGTTGCTTCTCATACTATAAGCATCTCCTGGGAGGTGCTGTCCAGAGCCTCTGAATCTTAGGAGGAAGTGTGATCCTACTCCTTCTGTGTGCAATTCATCCAAGGATATCCATAGGCTTAGGTCTCCAGTCCTACAAGTATCCACCTCCAAGAGCCTCAACTTCGCAACAATTGCAGGGCCTGGACTGGGAGCCATGATCCCATCCCTTTGGAGTAGCAACTCCTCACCCTTTACTTTCAGTTTGGAGCAGTCTTTTTATTTTCCACCATCAAAACCTAAAGGGAGTGATTGCCCTAGCCCCTCTCCTGGACAAGGATTGCTCTTCCCTACTCTACTCTGCTTCATTAATCTTCCTTGAGTAATTCTCAGGCATGAAGCATTTCTATATACTCCCTTTTCCTGATACTTTCTGGCAAGATATTGCCTGTATATTTATGGGGGATAGAGAATATGACCCTGGTCATGGTAGAAGCTGTCCTCAGTGAGTTCATGTTGGGTTTTTTTTGGAAAGATGGATCCTGTATGTCCTTTTCTGGGTCAGTTCAATCAACTTTGGCTGTTCAGGATTTAGCATCTATGATTCTAATCAATATGTGCACAGGTTAAGATAGTCAGGTAACCCAGGACAAAATGAACACATACCCCCAAAATTTAAACTATTCTATGCATAGTTGCTAGTCTTATCTTAGTTGAGGCAAATCTTTAATTATTAATTCAACTGAGGTCCAAGGTTTAAATTCTATAGTTGCCTAAATATTTCGCTCATGAAAGAGAAGGATCTTTAGAAGCAAATGGGATTTAGAGTCTTCAAGAGAGCGTTTTGGGTAACGCAGGTGGTCTGGACCAGGTGAGGAGGAGAGAGACTGAAGGGAAGGGAGACCGAATAAGGAGGTAACAGGAGGACAGGAACAGGGTTTACTAGGGAAATGATTCTGGTTTCTTCTTGCTTAAGTTTGTCAAATTCCTTATTACGTTTTGCCAGAAAATCTTTTAGTGAAGGAGTTTTTTAATCAGAATGTCATTTGCAGGCCTCTGCATATCAGTCAAAAATACTGGACCTGAGATAATGTATTTCTTTTTTAAAACAGCGAGGTATAATTGACATAGAACATTATATTGGTTCCAGATATACAACATAATGATTTTGTTACAATTTTTTCCTTGTGATGAAAACTTTTAAGATCCCTCTGAGCAAATTTCAAACATGCAATATACTCTTATTAACTCTAGTCACCAAGCTGTCCATTACATCCCATGACTTATTTTGTTATAAGTGAAAGTGTGTACCTTTTGATTCTCTCACATATTTCCCTTCCGCCACCCACCTCTGCAACCACTGATCTGTTCTCTGTATCTGGAGCCTGATGTTTTTCATTTTTGTTGTTTTCTTAGATTCCACATGTAAGTGAGATCATACAGCAATTGTCTTTCTCTGACTTATTCCACTTAGCATAACACCCTTAACGTCTAACCCTGTTGTGGCAAATGGCAATTATTCATTTTGTTTCTTAAGTTAGGTGTTTTTCCGATGAAGAATTTTGTTTAAATTAAATGTTCTGAAGAGTGGCCCTGGAAGTCTCCAGCATTCTTGCTAAAATTGTGCTATTTACAGAGAGATGTGTAAGATTAGGACTGTAGTGAGAGTGTAAATAAGTGCAGGAGTTTTTACTGTGGGGGAGAAATTTGGACTTAGATGACTTCATAAGAGCTAGCCACGGTTAAGTGACAGTGATGTGTGTACACTTTGTGTCTTGGGCCCCCAGTGTAAGGGTTGGCTGCCTCTGTACACACACCCAAAAAATCTACACTCCAGTAGGTGGAAAACCAGAAAGAAAACATGCTCTCTGGATCAAAGACAAACTCTCAAGACAAAAAAAAAAAAAAAAAAAAAAAAAAAAAAAAAAAAAAAAAAAAAAAAAAAAAAAAAAAAAAAAAAAAAAAAAAAAAAAAGAATTATAGAAGGAATGGATTAAGTTTTGTTGATGACCAACAGCAGAGTTTGTCCAAATGGACACTAGTCCAAGGAGAACCACAAACTATCGTATTTGTGTGATTGGCTTCAATATTTGTAGAGCCTGTTTTGTCATCTGCTGCCTGTCTTCTACTCATGGTTCTCTTTTTTATGACAAATGACACTCTTAGATAAACTCAAAATGGAAGCACAGAAGAGAAGAAAAAGAAATATCCTGATTTCATCAAGTGTGCCAAACAAATTGAAACCAAAACCTGGGTACCACACTGAGAAAATCTAATGTGAATTTCAACTTAAAAATAGTGGGCGTAAGACTCTGTTCTGACTTATCAAATCAGCAAGGACTTGTCAAGCCAAGAGCAGTGGAGCATAAGGAACCTCTATGGGCATTGCTGTTAGTCAAATGCCCAGGTCTGAAGTAACCGACAATATGTACTCTATCTAGATGGAACTCCTGGCAAAACTGTGGAAATAAACTGAAACCAAACAAATGAGAACAGAGGCTATTTATGCAGAGCTTGGCAGAGTAAGGGAGTCAGCCACTGTCACTTGCATTTGGTGAGAGCAAATGGCACGCAGAGGGGGAAAACTTGATTGTGGTGTGTAGAGAAAGCTTTGGGTATGCTCTGACTGGAGTTGGCATGGGTGTGTTGACTAGAATTGGGCCTCTTGTGCAATTGGCTTGAGGAACATGTTTGGCTTTCTCTAGTTCATCCTGAGTTGGAAGTTGGGACAATAGATACAGAAATTAACACTTATTGACCAGCCTTGCTTGACTATTCTGAATCAATTACTGTAGATGTCATTAGGTTGCCTGGGCTGGTTGTTGCAGAACTTGTAGGTCAGAGTTTTTTTTTCAGAGTTCTGTTTTCTGGACACTGTCTGTATGAACATTCAGTCTCTTAGTATTTTTCATATTAAACTTTCTTTTGGTCATAAAGATGCATAATGCAGACCCATCAAACTCAACATATTTAAAAATAAATTCAACAATTTAATTAAATTTACAAACCTCTATGCATCTGATAAAATCTGTAAACCCAGAAGTTAGCCTTTTCTCCCCCATCAAATGTGACCAATATTAATTGATCAACAATTTGTATCAGTTTCACATCTTTAATATCTTTCCAATCTGTACCCATACCTCCATCTCAATGGTCACTTTTTATGCCAAATTCTCATAATTTCTTCTAGGGCTCATTGCTACAGTCTCAGTTTTCATTCTCTTCCAATAGATTGTCTGTATTTCTGACAGAGTAATCTTTTTGAACATACAGATCCCTGTATGACTATAGGTCAAATTCCACAATTCTTACCAGTGTCTTACCAGGTCATCCATAAGCTGATCTCTGCCCAGCTCTGTAGCTTCATCTCTTTCCATTCCCACTCCGACAACTGTGTCCTCTCCAGATGAGCAAAGTCAGTGTACTGCTTAGGTCATGATGTGTCTGTCTTTCATACTCCACATATTGTTCACACTAACTTGAGCTCTCCTTTCACTCCATCCTATCTTCTTCACACACAAATTTAGCCTGGAAAAACTGTATTTCTTGAAGATGAGCTGAGGTATCACCTCCTCTTTTATGCCTTCCGCAATATCTCCCATCCAAATGGGATTGCTCTCTTACATGCTACCATGGCAACATCTACATGTATCTTCACAATGGTTATCATACTTTATATTTATTTGACAATGTTCTACCTAGAATATTAACATCTGTAGAGTGGAGATGATTTTTTAAAGTTCTCTCTCTTTAACCATTGTGTCTGGCATATAGAAGGTGCTTATTGCATTTTTGTTGAACACTTAATGAAATGAGTTATAATTAGTTGCTGGATAACCTTTGTGCAAATAAGTGCAACTTTGACTTCTGTTTTCTTTTCACACTTATTATGCCTTATGCCTTATTTCTTTGGTAACCATCCTGGCTCTTTATAGTAGAATAGCAATTTAGGAATGAATAGCTAAAGCAACTTGGACTTTACCCCGGGTTCCAGTGGCAAAGCATGCAAGGGCAGCGTGAGCATTGTGGAAACACCTTTCCTTCTACCCCTCCTCAGCCTCTTACCCCTCCTCTATCCCCCACCTTCTAGAGAGCTCTCTGTGGATTTCTATCAATGGACAACTCATCCTTGTGCACAGAACAAGATCCTGTTCCCTGGACCCAATGCTTCACACCAGCATTTTATTCTTTTTAAATATGGAATGGGAGAGAAAGCCTGCCCTAGGTAATTCCATTTAGGTTTGTTGTTTTGTTTTGTTTTGTTTTCAAGCATAACAATGTTTTTCTGCTGTGAAGCCTCTCAGGAATGCACTACAGCATCACATTTGCTTCAAATATGCAGCGTTTTGTTTACTTAGCATTTATCTTGAGTGAAGATATTTCTTGGGAATGACTGCAGTTAGGCTTCATTGTTTACTCACTACGGTGAATCATAGGTAATTTCTGTTTGTATTTCATTGTTTTGATCCCAATGTCTGACTTTTACCCCTAGAAGTCAGTTTAGAAGGGACTGAGCATTGTGTCAAACTTTAGCTTTGTTTTTCATGTACATGTTCACTCTCTTAAAAGTCAGTTAAAGGCTGCTTCCTTAGTAGGTGCTCATACAATAAAAAACCAAAAAAACCAACCCTCCCCCCAGCCCCAAAGAGTGGTATTCTCCCTGTCATGCGTTCTAGAGACTGGTGATCCTTTTAGTATTTCCACAGGTAGACAGTAGGCAAACCTATTTACTTATCTATGGAGGCTGCTATTTACCAGAAGAGATCAGGCACAGCACATTTCCAAAGGACAGATCTCACTTTTATTTCATTATTATTACTTTAATTAAAGGAGGAAGTTAGTCCTACTCCATGTTGAGAATGGGAACATTTTCATAAGTACCTAAGTACTGCCATTGTGGCCAGCAGTCTTTAGTGCCTTCCCTACTCTACAAATGAACTCGATTGCCCTTGAATGGACATTTCTGTTATCCTAAAAATGCTAAAATGCATTTCTTATTAGAATAGGATGAAATTATTTAGTTCTCTTACATGGGGCTGTGGTTGGGTGAGGAGTGAGTCATGCTGGTGATGGTAATAATTCATCTTGTTCCATCTAAATGATGTTCATGGTCAGAGGCTAGATAACACAGCATTGCAATGTTTTAATAACCTCTAGTTGTATTCTGGGAAGAATGTGGCTGGATCATATTTTTAACTGTTAAAATCTGTTTACGTACACTTATTCTTTCTCCTTCTATTTTCATTTCGCCATCTAAGCACTCTGACTTGTGTCTCACTGTCTCGAAAGAGGAATGTTCAGGGCTGAATATAGTAGTTGGATGGAATCCCTAGCTTTTCCACCCTGTATATTATTCTCATTAGGAAGAACTGAATTTGTAGTTCAGAAAAAGAGCAGGAATTCTCCTGAGGGAGGAAACAAACTCCTGAGCAGGAGAAAGAGAGCTGATGGTGGATCTAGGAATGGCAGGTTCTTGTTCTTTCTTCCTGGCAGGATTCTTAGCACAGCTCATGTATGTTCGTGCATAAATCATGTGGTAACAGATAACACTCACCTTGCCCTTCACTATCTTTCTTGGAGAAACAAACAGACAAAAAGTTAGGTACTATTTCCTTTAGCCCAGTGGGAGGGACGTTCAGATACAAAATTACTTTAAAGAAGCTGTGAGGGGTGCCTGGGTGGCTCACTTAGTTGAGTGCCCAACTTCGGCTCACAGTTTGTGGCTTGAGCCCCGCGTGGGCTCCGAACGGACAGGTCCGAGCCTGGCGCCTGCTTCGGAGTCTTGTGTGTCCTTCTCTCTCTGCTCCTCCCCTGTTCATGCTCTGTCTCTCTCGGTCTCAAAAATAAATAAACATTAAAAAATTTAAAGAAGCTGTGATAAAGCTGTAATATTCCTTTCACATAATGCTAGGGGGCTAATTGTAAATTTGTGCACCACTCACTAATGCAGTGACTTTGGACAGAGTTTTTAACCCTTCCAAACCTCATGTATCTGTAAATTAGGGACAACAACCTAACCTTGAAAGATTGTTTTTAAAACTAAAGTACAAGAGCTGATGTATGTCAAGGATTAGCAGGGTCATTAAATGGCATCTATTATTGCATTATTACTTCTACTTGCAGTAAAGTGACAATTATGTTGATATAATAGTTTGATAAAAGGCTTGTTTGATCCAATGTGAACCTTTCATTATTATGTTGTCATCCTACCTGAATACATGTTTACATAAGTTTCAAAATTTTAATGCTATAAATACATTTTTTTGAGTGAGAAACTCATTTGGAGATAATGCCTCAAATTTGTAAAGCTGACTCAATATTTAAATGACAAACACAATAAATACTTGCTATTTCTTTACATTGCAAAGATTTACTCATCCTATATTCTAATTTGTTGCATGTACATTTCAAATAAATTTATAAGAAATTCATTAAAAACTGTGAAAATGTCAACATAGGATTTTAATTATCATCCTTATTACATACTCAAAATGTCACAAAATATCAGGATTATATGAGATAAACAAATTGAAAGCATCTTTAGGGAACAAACTATTTCTAGCATAAGGACTTGCATCCTTATTCCCACAATGATTTGTTGTTCAATAAATGCTAATCGATGATGATACAATAAAATTCTGTGAATTTAATTTTCTCTGTTTCTCTCCTCTGGGAAGGTGCATGAAAAGTATGCTTTAAGTAGTTCTTTGCTCATCCAACTTCTTGTCAAAGTTAGTTGCCTTTAGAGTGTTTATATAACTACTTAGTCCTTAGTGTCCTAAATCAGAGCTTTCTAACCTGTGATGCACAGCGCACCTAAGATGAGTCATGAGTGTACCTGGGGAGGACTCTTTCTACCTTCATGTTGACGAGTGGGGTGTCAGGGTACTGAGTGCTCCCTGGTCCCTCCAGATAAGGCTGTTGCTTCCATTTACCCACTGTTTGTACATATGCTATTAATACTATCTTTATGTGGCAGGAAAGGGTAGAAAGACTGCTAAGCAACTAAAAGTAATACATTCTAAATAATTTTTTTTAAATCTCATTTTACCCTGTTAAGTATCTTTTTACATCTTAGCAATTTATAGAAATGTTAGCTTCATGATTCAATTTTAGATTCAGACACTTGAAATTACACTTTTCTTGGAAAAGTAAAAACAAAAACTTAACAGTGGGAAGCATCTTTCTGAGAGTGAAAAAATTAAGAACTGAATAAAATAAGACCAATATAATTTCAGGATGCTAAAAGCCAATTTTCTAAGAGAGTAGATCTTAGAAGTTCTCCTTACACACACACACGGACACACAGAGGCACACAAACAATATTTGTAACCATATATGATAATGAATGTTAACTAGACTTATTGTGGTGATAATTTTGTAATACATACAAATAGTGAATCATGTAGAACTGAAACTAATATAGGTTATATGTCAATAATCCTCAATAAAAAAAAACTAAGTACACAATGCTGCCTACTACAGCTATTCCAGAAACTTTTTGAATAAAAATGCTTTAAGAGGTAAGAAAAGCCAACTCTAATGTTGCTTAATATTTAATAACTTTATGATTATTTATTCCTTGTATACTTGAAAATCTTATAATTAAATATTTCAGAAATGTTGCATGAAACATCATAAAACATTCTCATATTGACATTTATTTACTTACTTATTTTTTTATTTTTTAAAGTTTATTTATTTAGAGAGAGAGCATATATGAGCAAGGGAAAAGCAGATAGAGAGGGAAACAGAAGATCCCAAGCATGCCTCATGCTGTCAGTGCAGAGCCTGACAGAGGGCTTGAACTCCTGAACTGTTAAGATCATGACCTGAGCTGAATCTAAGAGTTGGACACTAAACTGACTGAGCCACCCAGGCGCTCTGACATTTATGTATGTATGTATGTATTTATGCTTATTTATTTGTTTTGAGAGAGAGAAAGCACAAGCAGGGAGGGGGCCATGGGGGAGAGAGAGAATCCCTAGCAGACTTCACACTATAGGTGGAGCCTGATGCGGGGGCTTGATATCACAACCTTGAGATCATGATCTGAGCTGAAATTAAGAATTGTGTGCCTAACCAAGTAAGCCACCCAGGCACTGCTCATAATGACATTTAATCCATTGATTTGCCTCATATTTTTCTTTATTATTTCTACATAAAGATTAGTTTCATTTCAAATGAAGGAAATAGCAAAATAAAGCATTACAATATGTGACAAAGAATGATGAGTAAATTCTAAAAGAGTTTACTGAATAAGTTATAGGTTCAACTTCTGTAGGAAAGATCCAAATAACAGTTGTTTAATTAAGAGAGAGATTATTTCTGTCGTGAAAGAATCCAGAGCCAGCATGATGGCTCCAAATGTCAGGGGTCCAGACTCTTTTTTCATGTAGTGTTCCAGGATCCTCAAAAAATTATTTTTCTGTCATGGTTAAAAAGGTCTGCTCCAAATGCTGCCATCATATCAATGATCTAGCTGTGAAAATGAGTAATGTAGAGGGCATAATGTTTTTTTTTTAATTGGTTAAACTGTAAGTTTCACACATCACTTTCTTTCATATTCTATTGGACATGATATAGGCATATGGTCATGTTTACCTTCAAGGAAGGATGGGAAATGTAGTCCAGCTAAAACCTTCTATCATTATGAAAGGGGAAAAGGGGTATTGTAAAACAATTAGCAATCTGTGTAGTAAAGGCCCAATGTGAAAATATCTCTCATAAGACATGAGACAAAGAAGGGCACATTTATTGTGAACTTCAGCATACGTCAGTTTTATTGGAAGGCTAAAAGGAGTACATGGATGCAACATATAGAGTGTTTCTTTTAATCTGAGGTATGCTCCAGAAAATAATTATATTCCATTCCAAGATACTCTCTCTGCATTATAACATTTTTAAAAAAAAGCAAGGCAGTCCTTTCTTAAAGGAATTTATCCTCTATTAAGAAAAAAATTAAAAATAAAAATGTAATGGCATATGTTAAGTGTAATAATAGAAATAATATTACAAAGTTTAGTGGTGGGATAATAGTGATTAAAACAATTTAGATAATTGAAATAAAATTTTATTAAGGATTTATGCAATACTTGAGCTGGGTCTGAATAGTGAACTTTCATCTGTTTCTTGGAAAAAGAGAAATTACACTCAACTTTAGCTTACTATGAAATTGTTTCTCATCATTATAGCCAAAAGATCTGGCAATTGTTCAGGGTTCCTGAAAGCTGGCTGTGAATCTCCTTTGAAGATAGTGACTTTTTTGGGCAGGGCCCTGTCTCTTCCCTCAGATCCGGGATGGTAACTTGTTCCTACTAGTTCTGGGGTCTGCATTACCCGTTGTGGTTTTCCTACTCTACCACTTTCTTCTTCTTCTTCATTTCAATAGTCCCTTATCTAAAATCCTCCTCAATTTGATGCTACCATCTGTTTTCTGCCGAAACCTGAGGAGTATAATGTGTTACTATATATTGAAAAAATGTAAAATGCACAATAAAAAAGGGAATAAAAGTCTTCTTATTCTAAATAACAAACATAATTGTCACACATGCACAAAAACAATCAGTAATGGAAGTGGAACATAGGCATTATACTAGTGAGATCATTTAATATATAGCATTCTTGGTCAGAGGCCTGTCATATTGACAAAAATAAAAACTTTTAAGATTGGATTGTTAACATATAAAACATTCGGGGTGTCTGCTGGCTCAATTGGTTAAGCTTCTGACTTCTGATTTCATCTTAGATTGTGGTCTTGTGCTTTGTGGGTTTGAGCCTCTCATAGGGCTCCATGCTGACAGTGTGGAGCCTGCTTAGGATTCTGTGTCATCCTCTCTTTCTGCCCCTTCCCTGCATATGCGGTCTCTTCTTCTCTCTGAAAATAAATAAATACACTTAAAAAACAAAATGTTGAATTAATATATATGTATACAATTTTGAATTTATATTCTTATATATTTATGTTTAATGAATTAAACATGCATTAAGTAATCATAAAACTATTAAAATTGATTATTATTAGGACATTGGAAAGCATTTGTTTGTTTGTTTATAATATTATTATTTTTTATTTTTATATATATAATTTATTGTCAAGTTAGCTAACATACGGTGTATACAGTGTACTCTTGGCAGTAGATTCCCATGGTTCATTGCTTATATACAATACCCAGTGTTCATTCCAACAAGTGCCCTCTTCAATGCTCATCACACATTTCCCCCTCCTTCTAGCCCCCCTCAACCCTCAGTTTGTTCTCTGTATTTAAAAGTCTCTTATGGTTTGCCTCCCTCTATGTAACTATTTTTTTTTTCTTCCCTTCCCCCATGGTCTTCTGTTAAGTTTCTCAAGTTCCACATGTGAGGGGAAAAAATATGACATCTGTCTTTCTCTGACTAACTTATTTCACTTAGCATAATATCCTCCAGTTTCATCCATCGTGTTGCAAATGGCAGAATTTCATTCTTTCTCATTGCCAAGTGGTATTCCATTGTATATATAAACAACATCTTCTTTATCTGTTCATCAGTTGATGGACATTTGGGTTCTTTCCATAATTTGGCTATTGTTGAGAGTACTGCTATAAACATTGGTGTAGATGTGCCCCTATGAATCAGCACTCCTGTATTCTGGATAAATTCCTAGTGGTGCTACTGATGGGTTGTAAGGTAGTTCTATTTTTAATTTTTTGAGGAACCTCTGAACTGTTTTCCAGAGCGGCTGCACCAGTTTGCAGTCCCACCAACAGTGCAGGAGGGTTCTCATTTCTTCCCACCCTCACCAACATCTGCTGTTTCCTAAATTGTTAATATTAGCCACTCTGACCAGTGGGAGGTGACATCTCATGGTGCTTTTGATTTGTATTTTCCTGAGGATGAATGACATTGAGCAAATTATGTGTCCATTTGACATATGGATGTCTTCTTTGGAAAAGTGTGTATTCATATCATGTGCCCATTTCTCAATGGATTATTTGTTTTTTAGGTGTAGAGCTTGATAAGTTCTTTATAGATTTTGGATACAAATCCTTTATCCAATATGTCATTTGCAAATATCTTTTCCCATTCCATCAGTTGCCTTTTAGCTTTGTTGATTGTTTTCTTTGCAGTGCAGAAAGTTTTTATCTTGATGAGGTCCCAATAGTTCATTTTTGCTTTTATTTTCTTTGCCATCAGAGACATGTCAAGAAAGAAATTGTTGCAGCTGAGGTCAAAGGGTTGTTGCTTGTTTTCTCCTCTGGGGTTTTGATGGTTTCCTGTCTCACATGTAGGTCTTTCATCCATTTTGAGTTTATATTTGTGTCTGGTGTAAGAAAGTGGTCCAGTTTCATTCTTCTGTGTGCTGCTGTTCAGTTCTCCCAGCACTATTTGCTAAAGAGAGTGTCTTTTTCTTTTGGATACTCTTCCTACTTTGCCAAAGATTCGTTGGCCATATATTTGTGGGTCCAATTCTGTGTTCTCTATTCTATTCCATTGGCCTATGAGTTTGACAGACAAGAGTACTGTCTTGATGATTACAGCCTTGTAGTGCAGGCTAAAGTCTGGGACTATGATGCCTCCCAATTTGATTTCCTTTTTCAATATAACTGACTATTGGGGGTCTTTTGTGGTTCCATACATACTTTAGGATTGTTTTTGTCTAGCTCTGAAAAGAATGCTGGTGCAATTTTGATTGGAATTGCAATGAATGTGCAAATTTCTTTGAGTAGTCTTGACATTTTAACAATATTTGTTATTCCAATCTATGAGCATGGAATGTTTTTCCATTTCTTTGTGTCTTCTTCAATTTCTTTCATAAGCTTTCTATAGTTTTCAGCATATAGATATTTTACATCTTTGGTTAGGTTTATTCCTAGGTATTTTATGGTTCTTGGTGTAATTGTAAATGGGGTAGATTTCTTGATTTCTCTTTCTGTTGCTTTATTATTGGTGTATAGAAATTCAACTGATTTCTGTACATTGATTTTATATACTGTAATTTTGCTGAATTCATGTATCAGCTCTAACGATTCTTTGATGGAGTCTTTTGTGTTTTCCATGTAGAGTATCATGTCATCTGTGGAAAGTAAAAGTTTGACTTCTTCTTTGCCAATTTGGATGCCTTTTATTTCATTTTGATGTCTGATTACTGAGGCTAGGACTCCCAACACTATGTTAAACAACAGTGGTGAGAGTGGACATCCCTGCCATGTTCCTGATCTCAGGGGTAAAACTCTCAGTTTTTCTGCATTGAGGATGATATTAGCTGTGGGCTTTTCATATATGGCTTTTAAGATGTTTAGGTATGTTCCTTCTGTTCCAACTTTCTTGAGGGCTTTTATCAAGAAAGGATGCTGTATTTTGTCAAATGCTTTTTCTGCATCTATTGACAGGATCATATTGTTCTTATCCTTTCTTTTATTAATGTGATGTATCACATTGATTGATTTGTGAATATTGAACCAGCCTTGCACCCCAGGAATGAACCCCTCTTGATCATGGTAAATAATTCTTTTGACATACTGTTGAATTTGGTTGGCTAGTATCTTGTTGAGAATTTTTGCATCCATGTTCATTAGGGATATTGGCCTGTAATTCTCCTTTTTAGAGGAGTCTCAGTCTGGTTTGGGAATCAAGGTAATGGTGGCTTCATAAAATAAGTCCAGAGGCTTTCCTTTCATTTCTATTTTTTTGGAACAGCTTGAGAAGGATAAGTATCAACTCTGCTTGAAATGTCTGGTAGAATCCCCCTAGGAAACCATCTTGGCCAGGACTCTTATGTGTTGGGAGATTTCTGATAACTGACTTAATTTTTTTTGCTTTTCTTTTATGGGTCTCTCCAAAGTTTCCATTTCTTCCCGTTTGAGTTTTGATAGTGCGTGGGTGTTCAAAGATTTATCCATTTCTTCCAGGTTGTCCAGTTTGTTGGCATATAATTCTTCATAGTATTCTCTGATAATTGTTTGTATTTCTGTCCTGTTGGTTGTGATCTGTCCTCTTTCATTTGTGATTTGGGTCCTTTGTCTTTTCTTTTTAGAAGTCTGGCTAGGCGCTTATCAATTTTGTTTATTTTTTCAAAGAACCAGCTCTTCAATTCATTAATCTGTTCTACTGGTTTTTTGTTTTTATCCTATACTGTTTATTTCTGCTCTGATCTTTATTATTTGTCTTCTTCTGCTGGCACTGGGGTTTCTTTGCTGTTCTGCTTCTAGTTATTTTAGGTGTGCTGTTAGATTTTGTATTGAGGATTTTTCTTGTTTCTAGAGATAGGCTTGAATTGCAATGTGTTTTCCTTTTAAAACCACCTTTGCTGCATCCCAAAGTGATTGGACTGTCATGTTTTAATTTTCATTTGCTTCCATATATTTTAAAATTCTTGTTTAATTGCCATTCATTCTTTAGGAAAATGTTCTTTAACCTTCAATGCATTTGGAAGCTTTCCAAATTTTTTCTTGTGGTTGATTTCAAGTTTCATAATGTTGTGATCAGAAAATAGTCATGGCATAATCTCAATTCTTTTATTATTAAGGGCTATTTGGTGACCCAGTTTCTGATTGATCTTGGAGAATATTCCATGTGCACTAGGAAAAAAATATGTATTCTGCTACTTTTGGATGAAAAATTCTGAATGTATCTACCAAATCCATCTGGTTCAGTGTATCATTCAAGGCCATGGTTTCTTTATTAATTTTTTCTATAGATGATCTATCCATTGCTATAAATGGAGTATCAAAGTCCCTTGTAATTAAAGTGTTCTTATCAATAAAATTGCTTGTGTTTGTGATTGATTGACTTATGTACTTGGGTTCTTCCAAGTTGGGAACATAAATATTTACAATCATTAGTTCTTCTTGATGGATTGACCCTGTAATTATAATATAAAGCCCTTCTTCATCTCTTGTTACAGGCTTTGGTTTAAAATCTAGTTTGTTGATATAAATATGGCTACTCCAGCTTTCTTTTGATTTCCAGTAGCATGATAGAAGCTTCTCCATTCCTTCATTTTCAATCTGAAGGTGTCTAAAATGGGTCTCCTCTAGACAGCATATAGATGGAGCTTGTTACTTTATCCATTCTGATATACTATGTCTTTTGATTGGAGCATTTAGTACATTTACATTCAGAGTTATTATTGGAAGATATGGATTTAGTGTCATTGTGTTATCTGTAGGTTTCATCTCCCTTCAAGAGGTGTTTTTGGAGTCTGTTCCATGCATTCTGTTGTTGAGACTCTGGTTGCTTTATTTCCCTACTTGTACTGGTAGATTGGACCTTCCAACAGGTGTGCTTTGATTTGTTCCTTGAAGTATCCCATGCCTTGGAACTGGTGGCTGCACTGGTCTGGAGGAGGGACTGTCTGGTTAGTCAGTGTCAATCTTGCTGTTAAGATATGCATTCAACACCGACATCCGGCTAGGTGAAGCCAGTGGCCCGAGGTGGGTGCGGATCCGCATGGCTGGAGACTGAAGCAGGTCCTAAGAACCTGTTGAGTCAATTTTTAGTGAAAAGCATTGACCTAGGAGCCAAGAGCCATCTCTTCACTAATTTAATACTGTCCACGTCATCTTGCCTCTCTGGATCTCAGTTCCCTGATCGGTAAAAAGGAGATAAAAAAATTCTTTATGTATCTGAAGAGTTCTGCCAAGGTCTCTTTAGATATCTTCTCTTCTTATGGAAGAAGAGGGTGATTAAGGAACGGAGTCCATCCTTACTGCTGAGATATTGGAAGAAAAGTAGATGAGGTGGAGGACCGTCTTACTACAATATTGTTTTCTCTTGGTTACCTGTCTACTTGCTGCTCTTGAAGCTGTGCCTATAGACATAGACAAGACAAAAGTGAAAAATACTCAACCTGTGGACAGTGCAAAGATAGAACCACCAGGTACTGGACTTTATTATGACGAATATCTTAAGCAAGTGATTGATGTGCTGGAAACAGATAATTATTTCAGAGAAAAACTACAGAAAGCAGACATAGAGGAAATAAAGAGTGGGAGGCTAAGCAAAGAATTGGATTTAGTAAGTCACCATGTGAGGACAAAACCTGATGAGCTGAAAAGGCAAGAAGTGGCAAGGTTGCGCATGCTAATTAAGCAAAATTGGATTCCCTTCAAGATACGGGCATAGACCATCATGCTCTTCTAAAACAATTTGATCACCTAAACCACCTGAATCCTGACAAGTTTGAATCTACAGATTTAGATATGCTAATCAAAGCGGAGACAAGTGATCTGGATCACTATGATAAGACTCGGCATGAAGAATTTAAAAAATATGAAATGATGAAGGAACATGAAAGGAGAGAATATTTAAAAACACTGAATGAAGAAAAGAGAAAAGAAGAAGAATCCAAATTTGAAGAAATGAAGAAAAAGCATGATAATCATCCCAAAGTTAATCATCCAGGAAGCAAAGATCAACTAAAAGAGGTATGGGAAGAGACTGATGGATTGGATCCTAATGACTTTGACCCCAAGACATTTTTCAAATTACATGATGTCAATAATGATCGCTTCCTAGATGAACAAGAACTAGAAGCCCTATTTACCAAAGGAGAAAGTATATGACCCCAAAAATGAAGAAGATGATATGGTAGAAATGGAGGAAGAACGGCTTAGAATGAGGGAACATGTAATGAATGAGGTTGATGCTAACAAAGACCGACTAGTGACTCTAGAAGAGTTTTTGAAAGCTACAGAAAAAAAAGAATTCTTGGAGCCAGATAGCTGGGAGACATTGGATCAGCAACAGTTCTTCACAGAGGAAGAACTGAAAGAATATGAAAATCTTATCTCTTTACAAGAAAATGAACTTAAGAAAAAGGCAGATGAGCTTCAGAAACAAAAGGAAGAGCTACAACGTCAGAATGACCAACTTGAGGCTCAGAAGCTGGAATATCATCAGGTCGTACAACAGATGGAACAAAAAAAATTACAACAAGAAATTCCTCCATCAGGGCCTGGTGGAGAATCAAAGTTCTAGCCACACATTTAAAGTCCGAAGTCCACCAGAACTTGGAAGAAAACTGTTCAGTCAACATCTGCGTCATCTTTTTATCATCCTTCCTTTTTCTCTGCTCAATAAATATTTTAAAGCATAAAAAAAAGATATGCAGTCACGAGGCACGGAGGGACATGGCTTGGTGTAGGGTCAATCCACCTCCACTGTGGGCCCATTGTCTCTTCCCTTAAGCCCCACCTTGTTGGTGATGGGGAGGAAAATGCTGTCATCCCAGTCTCTCCTGCCCATACTGGGTGTCCCAGAACATTCTGTTCAGGTTGTCATCACAGTGCCACGTAGGCCCCTTCAAAGTCTTCCATGCCTCCCAGGTGCTTGGCTGGGATTCAAACCCCAGTGTCTTAAAGATCCTGCTCCATGTGGCCTCATTCTGGGAAGTGCTACTCAACCCAGACAGCCGAAAAAGGGCCTTTGGCTCCTCAACTTGCCAAGTGGGTGCAAGTGGGGCGCTATATCCCACTCCATTGTCACCTGTGCCTCCCAAGTGCTTGGCTGGGATTCAAACCTTGATGTCTTAAAGGATTCTACTTTGCATGCCCCGGTTCCAGGGCACTGTCACTCAGCCAGCAGACAAATGGCCTCTGGCTGGTGAGGGACTTGCAGAGTCTTTTGTCCTTGGGATGGCTATTTACTTTCTTTCCACAGCACTCAAGGGAGGGGATTGCTCTCTCTGACTGTGCCTGGGAGCTACCTACTGAGCCTGGGTCTGACTCCCCTCCTTTCCAGGTGCATGAACAGGGTGGAGAAAGCCCCACAATTAGAAATTGGTTTTTTCTCCATTTTTTTCTGTTCCCCCATCCATGGTTTTTCTCTTGTCCAAATATAGTCCTACACTTCCACAGCCTCTCTTTCTCTTCCTTTGGTCTCTCCACAGAAGGGGCTCCCTTCCCTTGTTCCTACGCCGCCACCAGTTTTATCTCTCCCAGTCTGCAATCATGTACGTAACACCTGCCATGCCATTCCCATGGGCCCCTGTAGATGTTTCTGTCACTCTGTAGCCCAGATTCCTGGAATTCCAAGTGTTCTGGCCTCAATATGTTGTGTGTGAGGGATGAGGGAGTTTTGAGTTCCTCTACTTCTCCACCATGTTGACTCCTCCTACAGAACATTGGAAGATGTTTCTAGTTATAATGTGGTCAATTTCTGATTGCAGTTCAACAAATCAGGAAACAAAATGGCAAACAAGTGCAAAGATGGCAATGATTTTGTATAAATTGTCCTTAATTGCCATTGCTTAAAAAAAAGTAAATTTAAATCACAGATAGTGGTATAGAGTCAATATTAATTGATTAGAATATTGTTATTCAAACATATATGGCAGTGCTAAAGCAATATTCAGAGGTAACTACTTAGTGGAAATATTTTCACTATGTACATGATAAAAATAAAAATAAACAACATTAAAATGAAGAGAACTAAGAGATTTTCAGAAAGCACTGGAAAGGGACTATAAAGAAAAAAGCTAAATAATAAAAATGTTAAATCATGTACATTAAATGTATATGACATACATATCAAATGTATATTGAAGTATGTATATTAAATGATGATTCCAATAATTGATTCTTCTCAAATGAATAACTTACTAAACAAGACAGTGTATTTTTGTGAATCTAATCAATTTTTAGAGAATGCAGAAAATATATTTAGAAATCGGAAAAGAAAAACAAGTCAGAAAAGAAAGTAAAAATGTTTTGAGTCCAGTCTTGATATTATTAACACTTTTTCTAAAGGCAGCTATTATGATCAGTTAAAAATGTTTAAAAAGTAAATTCTAAGTCAATGGAAGAGAAAACATAAATCACCACAATGGATTTTTAAAAATTAAATTCTAGAAAAGTGATAGCCAATGTATTTTAAAGTATAATTTTTTTAACAATTTCTCTGGGTTGAAGAGTTTATTAGACCAAGAGACCCACTGCCTTAAGAAAGAATAGAAAGACAACAAGATTCAACAAAATAAAAGATAAGCAAAATATCACAAAGATTAGGCAATTAAATTGCTCATTCCTGTGCTAGAAAATTTGAGATCCTGGATGAAATAAATCATATTTTTTTTTTTACAGAGAATAAAAATAGAAAGTTTCTTTCCAAAAATAATATCAAGAGTTTTCTCGACAAAGATGTAATGCACAGAATAATCTCTGTCAAATTATTGCATGTTTTGGCTTCTGCCTCTGGTCATGATAGAGTAACAGAGAACAGATTTATCCTCCTATTGGAGAGAGGGTCCAAGATTTCACCCATCTCACTGAGCGGAGGAGAAAGAGATTGAATTTTCAAGGCAAGGTGAATGGAGTCTGAAGGGAAGACTTCCAGAGAGGAAGCAGCTCTTAACATTTAAGGAAAACTATAATAGCAAACATACATAAATTATTCTGGAGACTTGAAAAGGATGAAACATTGCTACCTCATTTAATGAGGTCAGCCTACTTTGAAGAACAAATCCTTACAGGAACATTACTGAGTCACGTCTATTATTATCATTTGACTCATGAACATTGATGCAACAATTCTAGCTAAAATACCAACAAACTGAATCCAGCAATATATGATTTTATATCATGTGAAAGGTTGACTATATATTTTTTGAGGAAAGAAAATTTATTAAATATTTCCTACTCTATTCTCTATAGTCCCCCTATTAACAAAATTATGGGGAAAAATATCATGGCTGCTGAGAGAGCTGCAGAAAACCTTTGAAAACCTTAAACATTTATTCATGAAAAAAGCTTTTATAATATTAAGAAAAGAAGGGGACTTTTTAATATAATAAAGGGTAGCCAACCAAACAAGCACAATCCCTAAAGCCAACATCATACTTATTGGTAAAATATTGATAGCTTTTCCTTCGGGAGTGTAACAGGCAAGGAAGTTTGCTATTATTCCTTATCTTTAATATCGTACTGGAGGATTAGGAAAATATTGTTAAATAGAAGAGAAAAAACTCTAAAAATGGATAGTTTTTGGCTGCATTAAAGATAAAACCTTTCAATCCTTAAAATTGTCCTTTAAGAAAGTGAATGTCAAGCCAAAAAAGAGGATATTTCAACCCGAATAGCCCAAAATTTGTAAATAATTTATAAAAATCAATAAAGTCTACTTAGTAGAAAAATGGGCAATGAATTTGAACAGGCATTTTGTAAATGTGAATATCCATATATGCAATAATTGCACACCAAAGTACATATTACTGGTTTTAATAATAGTAATTGGAAAATGTAAAATAAGACCACAGTGAAATTCCACCAGAATGGCTCAAATTTTCAAAAACTCTGATGGGACACCTGGGTGGCTCTGTCAGTTAAGCAACTGATTTTGGCTCAGGTCATGGTCTTGCAGTTCATGGGTTTGAGCCCTGTGTTGGGCTCAGTGCTGACAGTTCAGAGCCTGGAGCCTGCTTTGAATTCTGTGTGTGTGTCTGTCTCTCTATCCCTCCCCTGCTCATGCTCTTTCTTTTTCTGTCTCTCAAGAATAAATAAACGTTAAAAAAAATTAAAAACCTGAAAATGTCAAATGTTAGCAAGGATATGGAACAATAGGAACTTTCATACAGCTTTGGTTTAAGTGTAAATGGGAATAACCACTTTGGATGCCAATTTCACTTGTTGATTAAGTTGAAGAGGTGCATCCTCTATTTACCTACAAATTCTACACTTAGGAATTTGTCCAGCAGAAATGTATACATATTTGCCCTAAACGACACATACCTGAATCTTCACAGTAACATTATTCATAATAGCCTCAAACTGGAGGTAATTTAAATGTCTGTCATAGAGTGGACACATGAACCGTGGTTTATAATTACAGTGAAGTAGTATTCAGGAAAATGAATGAACTTAAGCTCTAGAACAAAAACATGGAATAAAATAAATGTATAATATGAATATATTATTGGAAGAATCAAAATACAAAAATACATACTATGTGATTCTATTTACATAAAATTAAAAATGGGTGAAATAAACCATTGTTTGGGGATGTGTGTTTATAAGTGTGTAGAAAAGGAAGAAAAATGATACAATTAAAAGATGTAGGAGAGAGCACGTCCTGCAGGCTTCTGGAAGTTGCTGGCAATGTTCTATTTCTTCACTTGTTTACACTGGGGTTTATTCTGTAACAAGTAATTGGGTAAAATACATTTTGTGCACTTCTTTGTATGTATGTTACAGTACATGAGAAAAAAATGTTTAAAATAATAAAATCAACACAATTTCTAGTCTTACTGACTTTAAAGCAAATGAGGAACTCTATTTCCAGTTAAAAATAATATTGAATGCTGCAAAGTGCAAGAACATGTCGATTAATAAATTTGCTCCATTACTTTTGTATTAGAATTGTTTTCTTATCATAAATGGTATTGAATTGTTACATAGACACCTGAATTTTCTCCTCTTTAGTTTTACATATATTATCAAAAACTTAAGTTTTACAAACAATTTTGTACTGCTTTGTTTTTGAAGAGCTTTTAAATAAGTGGACACAAATGAATTTAAGCAGACATGGCCTGCAAAACTCTCACTTTTCTGGCTTCCATTTCATAAGAACCTCAGTTTTCAAGCTATTTTGTCAGCTGTTTCACATGGAGGTAGTATCTTTGTTAAGAAACTAGAGAGTAAGGAGAGTTTCCTGGGGTCTTCAGTATTTAAAGTTAGTGTGGCCTGTGATTGAGGAGACTTACTTTTTACACCATTTTTTTTTTTTGCAAAGTACTAGGGAATTAGAGCCTCAAGAGTGATGAAACTTCACTTCCTACCTGCCCAATGAGAATGGTCTCAAGCGTAAATTTATATTAATATAATAATGATTATATACTTGGTGAAAAGGCACAAGGAGAAACTTCTAAATTATGACTTAGCATTAGTGTTGATTGCACGGATGTTTGCTATGTAAAATTCAACTCTACATGTTTGTTCATTGTGCTCTGCTTGTCTTTGTATTAGCCTGTGATCTCTTGAAAATATAGTCTAGGGATACCTGGGTGGCTCAGTCGGTTAAGTGTCCGACTTCAGCCCAGGTCGTGATCTCACAGTTCATGAGTTTGAGCCCCATGTCAGGCTCTGTGCTGACAGCTAGCTTAGAGCCGGGAGCCTGCTTCAGATTCTGTGTCTCCCTCTCTCTCTCTGGCCCTTCCCAGCTCATGCTCTCTCTCTCTCTCTCACTCTCTTGCTCTCTCTCTCTGTCAAAAATAAAATAATAGCATTAAAAATTTAAAAAAAGGAAAATATAGTCTAATGCAAAGATTTAGTGCTGATACTTTATGTGTGAGGTACAATTCTAGGAAATGAGAGGGACGGGAAAGGGAAATGAGTTAGAGTGCAAGCTGATGGAGTATCATTGCTGACCGTGACTCATGATGACTGTGAAACATACCAATGGCTGTCTGGTGGGTGCACTTGCCATGTCTTGCAGACTCTCTCCAGAGACACAGTTTCTCACAAAAGAACAGCGAAGAGAAGGAGAGGTATTCATAAGAACTTGTTTTTGTCTCCTGTCCCATTGAGCAAAGATCATACATCAGGAATTGATTCCCCTGCACGTTATTTGGCCTATTAGGTGGCTACTTGGGAAGTCAGATATTAATCTCTGTCTTGTGTTTCATTTCAGTTCAAAAACTCTTTGGAAAGCCAGATTCTCTTAGGCTGTGGTCAACTGACCTCAGATGGAGAAATTCTATGAGTGTGTTTGGAGTTGAAATATCATTAGAGTGACTGCTGGGACACAAATAGAGGAAGATCCAGGAGGTAGGAGAGGCCAGGCGGATATTGAGGAAGCGCTGAAGATGTATTTGAAAAAAAACACACACACACAAATTTTAAAACAAAAAAGTAAAGTGATATATGTACCTTATATACCTTCTCTTATCCAACATTTGCTTGAAATAAATGCATTGTCTCTAGTATCTATAACTTTAAAATGTATTCTTGGGAGGAGAGTTAAGATGGCAAAGGAGAAGGGTGACCATAAGCTTGTCTCCTCCTCTGAATAGCAAATTAAATATCAATTCATTCTATACACCTAAGAAATAAATTGACAGTCCTAGAGAACAAAGCTGCACGTCTACAAATGAAAAAAATGACTTGTAGGGATGGTAGAGAGTTGATTTGCCTAAGAAAAGACGTGGGGGCGCTGTGGTGAAGAGGGATCCCCGATTGCAGAGAGGTGAGCTAGGAGTGAAGGAAGAAAAAGAGTGAAAACTCACACAGGGGACTGCACAAGAAAACTGTTACCCAAAACCATTGATGGAGAAAAAAGGAGAGGGTTTCAATACTGCCAGTTGTTTATAAACAGCAGAGCATAGAGTTTCAGAAGTCAGCCCCTGGCGGTGCTCAGGCAAGGAACCAGGGTGGAGGAGCCCCAGGAGTGGGCAGCAGACTGAGGATCTCCTGGGTTGCATGGGGGAGAAGCAGTTCTCCTGTTTGGAGTGCATTTGGTAAAAGTGATATGGCTTCTCTGTGGGCCAAAGACCTGGTGGGCACCATAGAGTCGCCGCATTCACCAGTATAGGAATAAAGATGCTTGCTGAGGCCAGCAAACCCTGGTGCTGGTTGTGTGTTACAATTTACCATAAACTCTGAGCTCTGTCTCTGCACGGTCACACAACTGCTTCTGGGACAAGCCAGCACTGCCACAGCTTAATGAGACCAACCCCAGAAGATCAGTGTAGGTCCAAGCTGTGGAGGTTTCTGAAGTGTGGAGTTGTGAAACCAAGACATGCCTGAGATAAAACCCAGGAAGAGCAGAAGGGCAGTGCTACCTGGCAGGTGGACAGCTTGTACACAGAAGGGTGAACATGAGGGTCTGAAGAAAGCTAGGGACATAAGATGGGCGATTGACTGCATGTCTATGAGTGTGTGAACTTACCACTCCGGAGACTAGACACTGTGGTGAAGCTATTTTTACCCCTGGCCCACCAGTACTGTTTGAGCATAATGAGCTATTACACCAAGCCCTGCCCCTCTGTGCCCTCCAAGCATCTCCATGAGGGCAAATCCCCCTGAGAATCAAAGCAGCAGGCTGCTCCCTGAGAACACCAGCACAAATCTCTTCCATGCACCAAGTCTACTGATCAGAGAGTTCTGCCAAGCTCCAGCGCTAGGGGAGCCAAGATCTAGCTTCCAGTGGGATTTTTGTTTGTGTGTTCATTTCTTATTCCTCCTCTTACTTACAAGTAGCATTTGTATCATTGATCACTATGTCATCTGGAAACACTTTCTTCACTCAGCTCCCAATACCACATTTGCCTGGTTTTACTCTTACCTTTATGGCCAATTCTCATTGTCTTTTGCTGGTTTCCTCTTGATCGCTTCTGTCTTTAAAGTTTATTTATTTTTGAGAGAAAGAGAGAGTAAGCAGAGGAGGGGCAGAGAGAGAGAGAGGGAGAATGTCAAGAAGGCTCTACATTGTGAGCATGGAGCTTGATGCAGGGCTTGAACTCACAAACCATGAGATCATGACCTGATCCAAAACCAAGAGTTGGATGCTTAGCCAACTGAGCCACCCAGGCGCCCCATCTCCTCCATCTTTAAATATTGGAGTGTCCCAGTGTATAGTTATTAAACATCTTCTCTTCTCTATTTGCACTTACTACATAAGCGATGTACTCCAATCACATAGTTTTATGTATTCTCTAAAGGTGGGTGATTCCCAAGCCCTGAATTCCCGAAATGCATAGGCTAGCTGTCTTCTTCACATTTCCACTTAATATCTAAAGCATTTCAAAGTTCTTAAGTCAGAAGGCTTAGCTGTTCCCACCATAGTCTTTTCCATGTAAGCCGAGTACAATTATATTTCAGTTTCTTGAGCTAAAACTCTAGCGGTCAACTTTGACTCTCTTCTTTCTATCACACTCACAGCCAATATTACAGAAAATCTCACCTGTTATGCCTTCAAAATAAATTCAGACTTTGACCTTTACACCACCTCTACCATCACATGTGGTCAAAGCCCCCAACATCTTTTCTCCAGATTACTGTAATACACTTCTGATTGGTTTCTCAGCCTCTGCTCTTACCTGATTCCTGTCTACTGCTGACACGGCAGACAGAGGGATCTCCCTAACATGTAGATTTTCTTAGGTATCTACTACACCTTATCTCACTCAGTAAATGCCAATACATTTATACGATTTTCAAGGCCTGGCAGCGTCTGGTCCTGTGTTATCCTCTAACTACATTTTCTATTCTTTCATTGGCTTTCCTAAATTTTTTGCAGTTCCTTCAATATACCAGATACCTTTCTACTCAGGACTTTTCACTTGCCATTCCATCTGCTTAGAAGTTTCTTCCAGGAGATATCATTTTTAAAAAAATATTTACTTATTTTTGAGAGACAGAGACACAGAGCATGAGCAGTGGAAGGGGCAGAGAGAGAGAGAGAGAGAGAGAGAGAGAGAGAGAGAGAGAGAAACACAGAATCTGAAGCAGGCTCCAGGCTCTGAGCTGTCAGCACAGAGCCCGAGGTGTGGGACTCGGACACATGAACAATGAGATCATGATCTGAGTCGAAGTCATATGCTTAACTGACTGAGCCACCCAGGGCCCGCAGTAAATATCATTTTTGAAGTATATATGGAAACTCTACCCATGCTTAAATTGTAATGTTGACTTCTACCTTACTCATGGCATGGAGTGAAGAACAAATCAAATGAAAACTAAAACATATTCGGCAATGAAAAAGTTGTAGATACTTCATATAAAAATTTATAGGATATAACTAAAGCTTCTACAGTTAAAATGATCACCTAATTGCTTTATTAAAAAAAGAAATGCCAAAAGTTATGAGTGAAATATTTAAGGAAAGACAGGAGGGAGCTTCTAAAGAAGCAGAAGAAAAGAAATCATAAAAGCACTTAAAAAACAGTGAGAAAAATGGATACATCATAGAAAACAATAAGAAAGCTGAATGAACTCATCAAACAAATGAGTAAAGTCAGCAAACTTTAGAAAAGATTAAGATTATTGATAGAAAGTGCAGGTAAACGATATAAGGAAAAGACCCTAGATGGCGCAGAGTTTGAGCAATATTATGAAGAAATTTTGTTGCATATTTGAATATTCAAATGAAGTGAACAACCTTGGCAAAAATGGAAGCAAAACTGAATTAAGAAGAAACATACACTATATAAATCATATAAAGGTGAACAGAATCCAACTAGTGGTAAAGATATTCTTCTCACAAAATAACAGATTCCAGTTGTAAATATATAACACTTCTTTAAAACAAATATTTTCAATTTGTACATAACACATCAGGAAAATATATTGGCTAATGTATATATTTTATCACAAAACAAGGCACATATAGTGTGAGAAATCAAATATGCATGTCAATATCACTCAGTAATAGAGGTACCAAAAACTCCAAACAAACTATAAACAAACTAAAAACAGCAATGTGTAAAAATATAATACATTTTATAGAGTTGTGTTTATTTTCTAATGCAAGGATAGTTTTCCATTGCAAAATTTATCAATGCAATTCATATTAAAATGAAACCCGTAGCATATATATCATTAGAAGCAAAGAAAACATTCAATAAGCCTCAGTATCTAGTCACAAGATGAATTCTTAGGAAATGATAAAATGTACACAAAGACTCTACAACAAATATTGCATTTTATGATGAAACATTGAAAGCATTTCTGCAAAAAGCAAGAAGCATGGTCTAAGATGGTCTTCATAAACATTTCTTTATTATATTTCCCTTGAGATTCAGGTAGGACAGTATTAGAAGAAAACAAAATCCAAGGGTATAAGGATGGATAAAGACAAAATATTCATTTGGCGATGATATGATTATCTTCATAGAAAACAGAAAAATCATACAGAAACTATTGGAATTTTACAAGAGATTCTTGCAATGTTTGATTCAAAAATAAATACATAAAATGCAATTTTATGACTACACATTTATAAAATATAATTAGAAAGCAATGTGAAGAGGTAAACAATTTACAGTAGCAGTGTTATAGTAATATAACTATAATAATGTGCACTATTTAGGAATAAATATACCCAAGGATGTGCACGGATTTCATGCATAAAACAATAACATTTATTTAAAGATATTTAAGAAAAAACAAATAGGGATACTTCTCAAGCACATGGATTCAAAGACTAAATATTGTAAACATGTTAATTCTCCCCAAATTAATCTACTCATTCAATTTGTATTCTATATGAAATTTCAATAATTTCATACAAAATTTCAGTTGTTATCTATATGTGTGTATGGGAACAGTCACATTGATCCCAAATTTATTTTCTGTAATAACAAACTAAAAAAAAAGTAAGTTGGTGGAACTTACTATATCTAATATAAAAATTTATTAAAACGTTTTAATATGTAAACAGTGTGCAGTACATATACATCAATAGATGCATGATTATTGCAAGATACTAATGCTCTTAAAGAAAGATGAACAAATACAGAAACTTGCGCTCTCTTAGAAGGTCCATTGAAAATTCAGTAAGAAAAAGGATTTTTCTCTTCCAGAGGAGAAAGTAGGAAACAACCTCCTTGATCTCAACCACAGCAATTTCCTACTTGACACATCCCCAAAGGCAAGGGAAATGAAAGCAAAACTGAACTCTTGGGACCTCATCAAGATAAAAAGCTTCTGCACTGCAAATGAAATAATCAAAAAAACTAATAGGCAACCCACAGAATGGGAAAAGATAGTTGCAAATGACATATCAGATAAAGGGCTAGTATCCAAAATCTACAAGGAACTCACCAAACTCTACACCCAAAAACCAAATAACCAGTGAAGAAATGGGCAGAAGACATAAACAGACACTTCTCCAATGAGGACATCCAGATGGCCTACAGATACATGAAACGATGCTCAACATCCCTCATCATCAGGGAAACACAAATCAAAACCACACTGCGATACCACCTCACACCAGTCAGAGTAGCTAAAATGAACAAATCAAGAGACTATAGATGCTGGCGAGGGTTTGGAGAGACGGGCACCCTCCTACACAGTTGGTGGGAATGTAAACTGGTGCAGCCGCTCTGGAAAACAGTGTGGAGGTTCCTCAAAAAACTATCCATAGAACTCCCTTATGACCCAGCCATAGCACTGCTAGGGATTTACCCAAGGGATACAGAAGTGCTGATGCATAGGAGCACGTGTACCCCAATGTTCATAGCAGCACT